>NW_015640468.1:148728-156730 GCF_001515625.1 Sinocyclocheilus rhinocerous
TATAATATAATATAATATAATATAATATAATATAATATAATATAATATAATATAATATAATATAATATAATATAATATAATATAATATAATATAATATAATATAATATAATATAATATAATATAATATAATATAATATAATATAATATTATAATATATAATATAATATAATATAATATAATATAATATATTTTAAATTTGCTGTGTTTCTCTGATTGGTAGATATTTCTCTTTCATTCATGGATAGAGTAGTTCATCCATTGCACAGTAAAATGGATATAAAATTGAAAATGAACTTATTTCTTATTATCTATTATTTCTTATTCTTATCTATCAATGGGAGGGAGATTCTCCTCATCAAAAGCATTAAAAACGTGTACAAACTCATGAGTGTAATATATGTATAAATTAATGTAATAAATGTATATTACCACAGAGAAAGCCACAAATGTCCAATTTTGATTTCATGGATTCTTTAAAAGCCGTTTATCCCTTAAAAAATAAAATAAGATATCAAACATGATAAAATCACATTCAGACTGCAACAGATTAAGTTAACACTGCAATTTAGTTTCATTGGCACATTTACGGAGCAAATGACTCTGTACTTTTCCAGAAAAAGATTTGGTCGTTCTGTTCTTTTCTGCAGATTGTAAGGCACCGTTGTGACTCATTCTCTCCTGAGCCAAGAACAGGAATCATAGCACAGCATAGGCCCCCGGTGTTTCTGTTCTCTTTCCTGAATCTGTGTCGCAGATATGGGGCACACTGAGAATACATCTGACATCCCAAGGAATATCAAAATAAATAAATAAACAAAAGGAAATAAAAGAAATATGGAACATTGCCAGATGAACACGCTACAAGGCTCATGTGTGAGATTTTTCAGTGCAAACCTAGTTTAGTACACCAAGATGAGTTTTTTCACGAACACTGTACTGTATAAACTATGCAAGAGTCTACTTGAGAGGTCAAAATGTCTCTCATTTTTATACAAATTAGATTACTACTCTTATACTAATTGATATTCAAACAATAAAAAGAGGTGACCTTTTATTTAAGGTCTGGAGTTTTACCAATAGACATTTTTTTATTGTTATTTAAAGATTAATTGCTATTACTTGCTTATATAAAACTTATTTTCAAGAAAAATGTATTGTAAACACACACACACACACACTATATGGACAAAATAGGGACACACCTGCTAATTATTGAATTCACATGCTTCAATCAGACCCATTGCCACAGGTGTATAAAATCAAGCACCATTTGTGAGAAAAAAGGGTTGTTCTGAAGAGCTCACTGAATTCAAGCATGGTAGTCATAGAATGCTAGATATTACACAGCAACTGTAAGTGGCATTACTAGAAAGTGGAAGCATTTAGGAACAGCAGCAACTCAGCCCCGAAGCAGAAGACCACGTAAAGTCACAGAGCAGGTTACCGATTGCTGAGGCGCATGGTGCGTAAAATAATTGGACCAGTAGATGACGTAGACCAGATTCAAACCCACATTTCCCACATTAACACCATGGATACATTTGCTACACCACGGCTCTGACCTTTGTAAGCCATATTATATTTTATATTAATTTTGTATTATGTGAGAAGAGTGAAACCACAGAATGATTCAAAAGTGATACAAGAGACATTAAACTTGCACAGTATAGGAAAGAGGTTGCCAGTGATAACAGGACAAATTATACGGTTAAGCGTTATGTGTTATTTAAAGATTAATTGCTATTACTTCCTTATATAAAACTTATTTTCAAGAAAAATGTATTGTAAACACACACACACGCACACACACTATATGGACAAAATAGGGACACACCTGCTAATTGTTGAATTCACATGCTTCAATCAGACCCATTGCCACAGGTGTATAAAATCAAGGACCATTTGTGAGAAAAAAGGGTTGTTCTGAAGAGCTCACTGAATTCAAGCATGGTAGTCATAGAATGCTAGATATTACACAGCAACTGTAAGTGGCATTACTGGAAAGTGGAAGCATTTAGGAACAGCAGCAACTCAGCCCCGAAGCAGAAGACCACGTAAAGTCACAGAGCAGGTTACCGATTGCTGAGGCGCATGGTGCGTAAAATAATTGGACCAGTAGATGACGTAGACCAGATTCAAACCCACATTTCCCACATTAACACCATGGATACATTTGCTACACCACGGCTCTGACCTTTGTAAGCCATATTATATTTTATATTAATTTTGTATTATGTGAGAAGAGTGAAACCACAGAATGATTCAAAAGTGATACAAGAGACATTAAACTTGCACAGTATAGGAAAGAGGTTGCCAGTGATAACAGGACAAATTATACGGTTAAGCGTTATGATATGGAAATATTTAAAAGCAAGTCTCAATGGACCAATCAGAATCAATATTTGGTAATAGATGCTGTCTTGTTTAGCAGACAGACAGTTAGTAGCATAGCATAGCAGAACTAGCACTGCATTTGCCCTATTGATGCCCATTCATAGTGACACCTCCACAGTGTACAGTTAAGAAATGATGCTAACCTTTCCTAAAGCATGCGTATCATAGATTTCATTATCAGGATTCTTGCTCTAAATCATCCAGCCTTAGTATCATCTGATAAAGACACAAGTGACATATTGGCTCAGGAACAAATCTGGCGCTTGTATTATCCAATCTGCTTGCTAATAAAAATGTAAGAACGTATTAGGCTTAAGTCCAACAAGCGAACTCAGCATAAAGACACTGCCGCTTTGCTTCACCTCTTGACCCACAACTATGGCAGCATGTTATTAGATACGTGAGGGGAATGCAGGCAATATAAAAATAAAAGACATAGCCAGACATGGCCAATGCTTCTAAAACTGACTGAATCAAAATATAAGGTTATTATGAGTAAAGCCTACGAGATTGATTTCAGTTAGGAAGATACACAAGCAAAACCCGGGTCCAACGGTGAAAGGCATTCAATTTTAAATGGTTTCTACTTTATTTTTTGTATTGTCGCCTGTTATGAAACAACATCATTTTAGTTTTCATGAGCCTCAGTAGCATTTTTTTTTTCTTTTTTTTTTCTTTTTTCATTCTTTGGATTTATCCAAAGCAGCATATAGGTGAATGACAGGTCTGAAAAAATATCTTTAAGAAGTAGTTTAAAACACATGTGCCAAGTTGCACAAGTGAGTGTATAATAATTATTTCAAGAATTTCACAAATTAAAGAGAAAACTTTATTATTATTATTATTAATTCATAAATATTAGATTTTAGGCAGTTGCAACCCTTGACATTTCACTCAAACTAACCTTGTCATGTCTTAAAATGGTCATTATCCAATGCAATCTGTTATTTTAAGAGATTTGTTTCTGTTTTATCTCTTTTTTTTCTGCATTTTGCTTGCACCACACAACTCTAATTTGCCAAAGTTTTAAAATATTAACATTCAGTGAAGCAGTTTTTCTAAAATTATTTTAACAATTTACAAAATATTTTCAGCATTTTTTAAATAATGTGTAATAAAATATTTTTCCAAATTATATACAGTGGTTTAATTATCTTAATGTTTTTTATACATATATATATATATATATATATATATATATAATTTCAGGACAGATGTATCACCCTAAATTTTTTGACTTTCGTGCTTTTCGTGATTTTTTTTTCTATTGCACCGTTTATATGATGGATTTTGGTTCCAAACGATCTGTCACATGGATCGTGTACTGCTTTTTGGGATGCAGGTGTCTAAATACTATTTAGTAAATACACTTTCTGGTTAATTGAACATTTCTGTATTCTGCCAGATTCTTTTGTACAAATTCAAAGTAGAGATGCACAATATACTGGAACCCTACTGGCTGGTTATCGTCTAATATTAGATGTTTTGTCCTTTATTGGCATTGGTCGACACTCAGGTCAGGAAAATACTGTTCAATAAAAGACATTACTCAAGCTATTGGAGTTAGTTGTACTCAACATGTTTGAGGCAATCAGTTGCCACAAAGTTTTAAGTTTTGAGCCACATGATTTTGAGTATAGTAATATTCATGTGTTTGAGTTAAGTGCTACTAAGTAATACTGAGTTAAGTAATACTAATACTTATGGAGTAAGTATTAGGTTTTTCTATAGAAAAGATTGAGTATGGCTTAAGATACACAACAGCTGCTGCAAACTGACTCCATAGTGTCTGGACCTTTTTGTAAGTATCCACACTGCACATCAGACATCATCCTTTATGTTGTACAGCTGTTTGACAAGAGAAACGCTTCAGTTTCATGAAACTCATTTCTGGCTTTCATCTCTAAGATACTGCTTAGCTTTAGCTACAATTACCTAGCAACCAGACTATCCATTTAAACGGGTTGATGAAATGTTAAAAGAAACTTGGATGTGGCTAAACCACTCAATATACAGAAATAATGAGCTCTTGCTGGCCAGTCGTAATCAAGTATTCATCAGTGTTAAGGAATAGTTCAAAATATGCAGGTGCTTGAGCTGGTGCCTGTTTGGATCTCCTTTTAAAGATGGGGCAAATTGATTCCCTTTAAGTAGACTCTGCTTTTGGTATTCACACACTAGCTTGATGTAAACAAACACACACACACGCACTCACGTATATGAGTACAAATCTCCCTCGCTCTTTTCTATTAAGCACAGCTGACAGCCTCTGAATCACTCTGATTAAAATAAAAAAAACTGTTTGAGAAACACAAACTATTTATCCTGCCAGTTCTTGCACATCCATCCAAAAGACAGGCACTATGACACAAATATTCAACTAGTTAACTTAATAAGGTACTTTTTCCAACTCTGAATTATACAGTGTAAAAAAACATTTTTCGAAGTTGTAAATAAAACAGATTACTGGAGTGTGTTTTACAATTAAATACTATTGCTGTCTTTATACTTCAAAATGTCATGTTTAATTCAATGTGCTGTCTTTTAAATTTATTTTTAAAATTCAATAGTAATTTCTCAATAAAAATGATTTCACCGCAATTTTTTTTCTTCTTCAGTGTACAGACATCATGACTGGCTACTTTATGAGCTACAGCCATAAATATTTACCCCTCTTAAAGTGTTCATTGCTAGTCCATCGCACATCATAAATCACACTTGACTTATGATGCCTGCAGAGGTAACCTCACTGATGGACAGCTTTTCAGAAATCATTGTATAATGGATTAATCTTCTGGATGACTGCCACTGAACGCCGTACTGGATTTCTGAATATCTTTGTGGAACACAATCAAGCCCAATTCTGTTTGAAAGAGTCATTTGCAGAAAACTGGAAATACTGTCGTTATTTACTGACTCATGTCATTCCAAACCAATGCAACTGACTTTCTTCCATGGAACAACGATGTCCGGGTTGTGAAAGTATGAGTCTTTTTTTAGTTGGAGCTTTTCAATGAATCAGTTGAACCAGTTTACAAAACCAGTCTGAATCAAGGTCTATAATACCCGAAGAAAGCTATTTGTTAGTGTTCCCATTCATTGTAACTGGCACAGGACCTCCAGAGGTACATTACATGATCTGAAACCTATTATTTTTATTCTAGGGATCAGAAAAGGGAACGAGTTGCATAGACCATACTTTTAAAGCAGTATTATGTCCTTTTTGAAACTTCATTTCTCAGTCACTGTATTAGAACAAAACGATCAGTACAAATTTCAGAAATTTCACAAAGGAAGAAATAAAGAAAGTCAAATGGGTTTTAACTGCATGATGGTGAGTAAAAGAGGACAGAATTTTATCATTTGTACTCATTGAATGAAATTGTTACTGAAGATAAAGGCAGCAGTGAAGTCTGTCAGAGTGGTTACTGAGACTCAGTCAGCAAAAATTACTTTTTCATAACACATAAAATGCAAGATATAAGGAAATCTTACATGTATTCAAATCTAAATGTTAGTCCGAACAAGGTCATAATTTTAGACCAATAATTCATGGTCTTTTTTGTTCATCTCAGAAGCAGGTTAGTTTTGTTTAATGTACGTAATGTAGTATGCAGTCTCTCTCTCTCTCTCTCTCTCTCTTTATCTGTAATCTATCAAAAAGATTATTTGTAATATATAAAAAATAGTATTTACAAAATACTTGCTACGATTTTCTTAGTGATGTAAAAGTGTTATGTATATTATGTATATATATATATATATATATATATATAATTTAAATACATCTTTTGGCTAAACTGATTTAATTAATGGATTCAAAACAATGAAAAACATAATACCATTTATTGTGATGATATATAAATCATGTCATGTTTATCATATATCCATTAATTTTCTAATATTATGGATAATTATAATTGTATAAAACTGAATGGCAAAGCTGAATTTTCAGTGCCACATGATCCTTCAAAAATCATTCTAATGATTTCTAATTCTAAATCTAATTCTTAATATCACCCAGGTATACTGTCTTTATGTGTTTGCACTGCAGGAAACAAATTATGAGTTTAGATTACTCAAATATTCATGCATTTCTACCCCTCGTCATAACTATGGAAGGACTATTTCAGTCTAGTACAAAAGCTGCTTTTGAGGATGAAAAATTAGGATTCTGTTTATGTCTGCCATTTATGAATATCTGTATGATGTATAATTCACACTCAAGCTATGAAATTGTATGATTCATGAAGCTTAAGTGAACAAGAAAAACAATAATCTCTTTTCTTATAGGGTAAAATGCCAGTGCAGTTGCCTCAGCAGACACAGGTGACACAGATGATGAACACAGATTATAGTTCAATATCTACAAACACTAAAAACAGCACACCGCTAGATCCAGAGTGGGGAGCTGACGCAAACAAGCATTCCTTTCCCTTAATTCTTTTTAAGAAACTCAAATGGCTCATTTAAATAGTTTTCTTGCAAAAGTCAGGAACTTTCTTTAGTCAGCCATGAGAAAAAAAAACAGCGTGCATATGAAGCATGGGGAATACGAGTTGCTGCTTTCATCTTGAGGCTGAAATTGGAAAATGTTGCTGATACACAAGCAAATCAAAGCAACTTAGCAACTTACATGCAATCCTCCAGTTACCTGCAAACAGAGCAAGTGTATTACAGATAGAGCGATGCAAGATTTAGCTATTGATTGTGATGAGGGAAATAAATTCTTGCAAAGTGTGCTGTGTTTCAACAATGCCTTGGGAAAAAATAATCGCTATCTCAAAGACCTCAGTGCTGGAGAGATATAAATAGCATAAACAGATGCTGCCTAAAGAACACTACATCACCCGATAGAAAAGATTACATCAGATTTCAAGAGCCTCGAATACAGGGTCTGTACCAGCTGTGACTCATGACTGAACCTTTATTACTTCAGTTCAAGAGCAGAAATGTGCATAATAAGTTGCTTAAAGGGTTCTTGAAATTGAAAAAGACAAAAGGAGTCTTGAAAGACAAAAAAAAGCACTATTTAAAAGTAAACGTGTATTCCTATAACAATAAATCCATATTCAATATACTCTACAGTTCAAAAGTTCAAAATTAGCTTTATTCGCCAAGTGTGTGCAAACACTCAAGGAATTTGTTGTGGTTTTTAAGGAGCTCTTGGTACATACATACATGCATACATTCATTCATAAAGTTTGGGGTTGGTAAGATTTTTAAAGATATTTTTAGTCTTTTATGCTCACCATAGCTGTGTTTATTTCATCAAAGATATAGTAAAAACAGTAATGTTGTTTTATAACTGTTTTCTATTTTCATACATTTTAACATTTATTCCTGTGATGCAAAGCTGAATTTTCAGCATCATTACTCCAGACTTCAATGTCACATGATTCTTCAGAAATCATTCTAATATGCTGATTTGCTGCTCAAGAAACATTTATTATTATTATCAATGTTGAAGACATATTCCACAATATATATATATATATATATATATATATATATACTGTATATATATTAGTGCTGTCAAAAGATTAGTCTTGATTAGTAATATGCATTGGACTTCATTTGGACAACTTTAAAGACGATTTTCTCAAT
>NW_015640468.1:156872-170686 GCF_001515625.1 Sinocyclocheilus rhinocerous
TGTGCCCTTCAGCAAGTAGGAAATATACAGAAATTGAATAAAGTGATCAAACACTAAATTCTAAATTAAATAGAGATTAATCCTTGAAGCTCTTTTTTCTTTTGTTCTTTGAAAACAGACATCACAGCAGCTGGGTTATTTGGTTATTTTGGCTGCTTTAAGAGCTGCCACTGCTGAACATGGCACAGATCTGACACGCATCATAGTTTCTCACAACTCTTTACCTTTTCTTACTCACTTCAGGTCTTAAAGTCTCTACTAATGAGCTGATTAGTTGAATCGGGTGTGTTAGATGAGGGAAACAGTGCTGGGTTGATCCAGGATAGTTTTGAAAACCACTGTATTTCAGATATGTTCTTAAATGTGACTCATGTATAACACATACTTACATGTAGGGCTGTGCAAAAAATCAGTAAAGCCGCTCCTGTGATTAGTAGTAAATCTCCAGCACGTGCTTTCAAATGGAGCGGCATTTACTACACAGAGCCGTAGTTCACTGACAAGCTACACAAAATGCATGCACAGTTTTAAGGCAGCTTCAATCACCTTTTTTGGTAACTTGGTAATTTGTGCGTGCAATTGAAGAGCATGTGCTACGTGCTACAGTATAACGGCTGACAGGACAGGAAAATAAGTTTTTACTGACATTTGGTCTGACAACATCTCATCTGACCGCAGTTCACTGTTGTTCTACTGAAGCTCCTCATCACCTGTAGCTTTTTTGCGCTCGTTTGATTAGCGCCTGGTGCTGAAGCGAAGTTGCAGTGCGCGTCTGAAAAGTCTCCCGTTTGTGGTAGTAAAGACGTTCTACGTCTAAATAAATGCAATTCTTGTCAAGAAAAAAGAGACAGAAGCAGCAGTTGTGAGTGGAGTGGCCAACCCTAGCTCCGCCCCTGTATTAATTGCATTAAATGTTCTTAATGCCGTTAAACTGAAAAAAATAATCGCATGCGTTAACAAGCTAATTTTGACAGCACTAATATATATATATATATATATATATATATATGTATACATACACAGTATCTCACAGAAGTGAGTACACCCCTCACATTTTTGTAAATATTTTATTATATCTTTTCATGTGACAACACTGCAAAAATGACACTTTGCTACAATGTAAAGTAGTGAGTGTACAGCTTGTATAACAGTGTAAATTTGCTGTCCCCTCAAAATAACTCAACACACAGCCATTAATGTCTAAACCACTGAAAAAAAAAAAAAAAAACTCATCCCAAACCTTTGAACAGTAGAGTAAACCGCAACAAGAATCAATTACAATATCAGAGGTCAGAAAAACTGAATCTCCGTAGTTTCATTGATAATATTCAGCATTATTTCACACTAAATGCAGATATTCAGCAACAAATCTCAATAACTAGAACAACCAGACACATATCACAACAAATACAGTATACTGAAATATCATTCAGCTGATGTGGGTGAGGTTAACATTTGTTCACGTCATAGTAAGCTAACAAACATTGACAGCCATAATGATTATATGCAGCAATCACTGTAGAGCTATTTAGCGCAATGGCAACAATAGCAGCATAAAAGCACCATTTCTGAAAACTGTATGACTCATAGATTCCAAGCCTTACAGTTGCAGGCTTCAACTAATTATGTACGTACAGTAGTTGGTGCATTGCACTCTGCAGTGGTATTAGATTATATTCTTTCATTTTTTAAAAGCTAATGCTTTTTTTTCTGACCTGCATTTCTGCCAAAATTATTTTAAAACTGGACACCTTTTGAATAGGAACAATCAATACACAATGACACCTCCACTGAACTAAAAGGATTATGCATGAGAAGAGAAATAAATAATAACAACAAAATTGCTTTATTTATCTTCATCCATTCGGAGAACGTGTGTGGGTCAGTTTTTGCCTACATTGTGGACCGAAAGTCAATATAAAGTGCCCATTATGACAGAAAAACAAAAGTGTGTGTAGATTTGGAGTTACTGAAGATTATCCCTCTTCCATATGGAATAAGATTGTTTACACGGGGATGGGCTGATTGCTTATTTTGGAGTTAGGCGGTGGATGTTTCACAGGCTCGACTTCTGTGGGACGCTTTCCACACAGCCTAAAGTAAAAGTGATTATAACCAGATTTGGAAGCTTTTGTTCTTTTTTTTTTTAACTGCTGAGAAAATCTCAAATAAATAACCAGAAAAAGAGTGAAAAAGTAGAAAAAAGCATCCAACCATACAGTAATGCAGACATACAGTAATTCATCATAAAATCTTACTTAATGCAGAGTGCCTGCTAAAGCAATATGCAATATGTAAATAAGCCAAACTGATTTTGAAAATATACTCAATTTTAAACTAATTAGAACAAATCTAACTGTAAAGTAGAATAAGCAGCAACAGATATGCAACACAAAATAAATCAAAATATATATCTGTGTCTAATTTTCATCCAGCAGAAGAGATATATGACCCTCTCTCTCTTTTCACACTCTTGTGAAAAAAACAAAACAAAAAAAAAACATGAAAAAAGATGTCATGATGTCATGGCTCGATTGAGACATTCATACTCAGCAGCTCATGAAAAACATTAAATGGATCATTAATACTCCCAATTAGAGCATTTGTTTCTTTCAAGTTCCTTTAATGATCTTCTGTAGACTATTTAATACTGATTTAATTTAAAGCTGTACATCAATAATTCATCAGATGATAATGTTATACTTGAGAAAATACGGCCTTTTTCATACGGCCTTTTCAACATGCATATAACTACACAACCACAAAATATTTTATTCATGAATCGTTTTTCCAGTGATTGCAGTACAGTAACCACACACTCATAAATACAGGTCTCATCCTATCAGCACATCTTAGCAGAGTGGTTGCTGATCACGAAACACATCTTTGGACAAACCAAGTATTAACACAAGCTTCCACGTGAAAACCAGCATAAATACATGTACAACCCGCAAAAAAACAACCTCTGATTTGCCCTTTCACTATTTTTTTACAAGTTTAGCCATGAAGTCAGCAAAAAACCCCAGCTGACATCCATATACTAGTTGATTTTCTTCAACTCTTATCTCTGCTAGTGCTTCTTAGCTTACGTGCACATGCAAGGTTGACAAATTGGCTTGACCTCTTGTCAGGTTGGGTCTCATATGGTTTATCAATGTTCTCGCCCACTGTGATTACAATCGGACGAGCTTGCAGTCATTACGCTAATGGAGGCGCATTCTAATTGATGACATCCTCATTTGCATTGTGTGTTAATTACCCAAATCACTTAGCTGCATCTGCAAATTCTAATTTGTACCCGCAGATTCAGTGCGGCTGGATGTTTTCACCTGAAAATAAAGATGTACTTCTCTCTGCAATGGTAAACAAAAAGCATAGTTAAATTAAGTAAAGGAACCATGAAGTGAAAATTCACCTCAGACACACCAGCCGGAATTAATCACAACCATTTCAAAAGCCAAATGATTATGCCAAGGAAAACATGTGACCAAATTATGGAGATCCAAGAGGAAAGACGACTGATAACTGGGCAAAATATGATTAGTTCAAATTAAAATAACAGAATAAAAAAAAAAAGCAAATGGCTTTAATGAATAGGTGAAGTCGCAAAGCAAATTACTTTTAACTTTGCTTTTAACTTTGCTTATAAAATGGCGTGACATCAATAGTGAAGCTTTCTATGGCATTCATTACAGAAACCTTCACTACACTCTTAAAAATAAAGGTTCTTTATTGGCATCTATGTTTGCATGAAAAACCTTTGATATAAATGGAACCTTTTCATTACACAAAAGTTTCTTTAGATTATCAAAATGTTTTTTAACACTAAGAAAATGGTTCTTTTAAGAACTGTTCACTGAAATGTGAACAAAATAGTTCTCCTGTGAAAATTCCCTCTTGGAAACTTTATTTTTATAAGTGTTGTAACACAGCCATGAAGTCCCCGGGTAAAGGTCTCATGTGAATAGTTTCCTTGCGGATGTACATCTTGCATATAAAGATCTCTTACCTGAGAGTGAACATCTCCACAGGTGAGTACGGTGAAGCTGCAACATATGCTGATACGGTATCCCTTTGCCGAACTGGTGCGGATGGTACCAACACTGCAAAATTCCCATCCAAACGTTGCTCTGATAATTCTGGAGCAGATGGATTCTGGAATAATCTTACACTCCCGATGTGCCTCATGGGTGTAGAGGTCGCCGACCCAAACAATCCCTCTTGATCCGAGTGAGCGGCGCTCTTGAACCCTAACTCCTCGGAAAGACAAGCTCCCACTTCTGCGGCCCGAAGGCTGTAGTACAGCTCTACAGGCGTTCCTTCAGACATATCCGGACCCCTCTGGCGTCCGGGGACAACGCTAGGAGGTGCAAACCACCCAGGAAGAGGCTCGAGCTCTGCAACGCAGACGCCCATGTCCCCTCGCAACCTGCAGCTCCCACGGACCTCCTGGGTTTCGTGGAAGGCGAACATCCGTACACAGGGGAGTTTGTCCACCGCGCTATAGTCGTCCCAGTCCCTCCCAGCGATGTAGAACAAGACCTGAACCTTGGGTTTGTTCAGGTAAATCCTTTCGTTGAGAACAAAGGTTTGTACTTTCCAGTTGAAGGTGAAGAGGGCTGAAGAAGCCACAAAGGAGCCAGGCATCTGGAGGAGGTCCAAAGGAATAGGCTCTTCCACTGCAAGGGTCCTATATGTGGCGTTGATGATGGGAGGTCTCCTGGCCTGGTGGATGAAGAACAGTTCTGTTCTGGAGAGGAAACTAGAGTTGCGCATGAAGTCCTGGGTGGCCTCCTTAAGAAAGAAGGAGGACTCTGTGTTGAGGAGCTGGTAGTTGACAGGCAGGTAAGTAGGGGAGGCGTAGCGCTGAAGATTCTCCAGGATACGACAGTCTGTAACTGACACAGCAAAGAAAAGAGATGTCAGAACTAACTGGAATAGTTACTTGTGGGTCTCTACACTCAGGAAAAAAGGTACAAAGGCTGTCAAAAGCTGTGCCTTTCAAAAGGTACACCTTTGTATTGTATGTATGCATATTAGTACCCTAAAGTTACATAGCACATTTTCGAAGTGGAACACCAAGGTTATTAGAGTTTTGAGTTGTAATTTAGTTTTTATTTTTATATTTAGCTTTCAAGTTTAAATTATTAATTTACATTAAATTTTTTTTTCAATTTGTTGGTTTTAGTTTTTTTTTTTTTTCAATTATAATTTTTTTTATTAATTTTTTATTTTTTTTTTATTTTAGTTCATCAGTATCATTTAGTTTTTTATTTTTATTTCAGTTAGCACGTGAGTTTAATTTTAGCTTTTATTTTTATTTATTTATATTTTTTTCAGTTTTAGTTTCAGATTTTTTTTATTATAATAACCTTGGGTAGCAAGACAGCTGACAGCTGTTTTAACTTTTTTTGTGTAAGTGTGTGTATTAAAAGAAGAAAAGAACACAGATGCATCAATATTACAATTCCAAATGATACCAAGAATCTGATAATTATTTTCATGTTATGGATGATAACCAATGGCTGATATTAAAATGATATACCATTTTGTCTAAATGAATAAAAAAAACAAAAAAACCTAATGGAACAGATGAATCAACACATTATAATGTAAAATATGAAATATTCATTTTTTAGATCTGCTAAATATTTGATTTAACAGTGTAATTCAATTATCAGTGTTTCAAAGATTAATTTGAGTTTATCTCAAGTTATCCTCTAAAATGAGATGATTGCAAAGGTAAACTGTAAATGTATAAATGCTGGTAATGAGAATGGACAAGTAAATGTACAATATAACTGTGCAATACATTAAAACATCTGATTTACAACCGTATTGTTTACTGTAGAAAGCACATCCACATTAACCTGATCAGTTAAAGCAGCACAATTTATGATTACCACTGTTGTCAGATTTTATTGCGGATTTATTGCGAAATGTAATCTTGACAAACACATTAAATAGATGTAATTCTTTCTCCATTCAAATAGAGGTAATATATACTTGTATGACTATTGTCTGCATAGAAAATAGCTGCCCAGAAGCATTACCAAGATAGCAGACGAATGAACTGACTTGCCTTAAAGGGACTTTGATTAAACTGTGGACCCCAAAGAACAATTGTTGGTTATTCAGCACTTACCTGCTATAAAGCTACAAAATGTGCTCTATCTGAACAGAAACATTACATTCTGTTTTAAATTTTACGTTTCAGTATCCTTACAAGCCATAAAAATAGAAATCAGGTTTACAATTTTTGTAGAGTTCTTTTGATGGAAAATGACATTGAAAGTAACAAGTTAATATGAAAACTTTAATGACCACCTGACTTTACATAACAGACATCTGATTATTGTTTCAGAGAACTGGACTAAAGTTCAACTTTTTCAGCTCTTTCCTCAAATCTATTGCATCATAAAAGAAGTGCCAAAGTTATTTCCAGAGCAGGCACTGCTTGTATCCTATGTGATATCTCCCTCACTGTTTCAGGTAGACAGCACTGGCAGTGGCATGCTATCATAACCTCAATAGCAAAGCCTCCAGCAGAAACATCGATTTCACCACAGACAGAAAGTAATATGGAGACTGATGAGACACTCTGATATGAAGAAGTGGACTTAAACCAAAATAGACACAGATAGGCCCTCTTTTTCTGTGAGGGTGAACATATGACCCATTATATAGCACCGTATCACTGTTCTGGGAACTATATTTTCAGCCAAAACACAATCTTTGCGAACCAAACATGAATCCAATCCATTTATATTTAACACATAACCGATTTAAACACTGTTTTCCTTCATTTTCTGAATAACGGCCATGATTGTAAAATCTAGATTAAAGACCAATCTCTTTAACCTGGCTTACACACTAACACATTTCTAATATTCAAATCCATTAAAGGATTTTTAGGCTGCATTAATTAGGACAACCGGAACCGGGAACACTTCCCATAACACCCAATGTACTTGCTACATTGTTAGAAGAATGGCATCTATGCTAATATTAGCTTGTAACACTTCAAAGAGAAAGGAAAACTTGAAATCGCATCATATGACCTCTTTAAAACATTTTTATCCACCCAGTGTTTTAATGTCATATCTTAATCAATCGTTAGTCTTTGACCTTTAAGCTGAAGAACATTTTGTGCTCTGATTAGGCTACTTTCCTCTTTCTGCACTCTGTTTTGACCAAGGATGCGGCAATGAATGACCTGCTTGTGAATCAGAAGGAATAAATTACTCTCGTAGGACGATTGGCTATGCACACACATGCACGGCCGTACACAAACACGGCTGAAAAAAGGGCTTTGAAGGGGACATCTTGTCATTGCAAAACAATCTAAGTGATTCGTTGAAGCAATTGAGAGGAAATACAGTGAAAAACAGTTTTTTTTCAGGCTCCATTTTCACTGTTTACAATATTTATTGGCTTGCCTTGGCAAAAAGAAATAGTATTCTCATAGTAAATTTAAGTTGTATTCCCATACACATGCTCCAGATGCGATACCTTATATACAGCACACAATTCATGCTTGGTCAATAATCAACACTCGCTGACAGATGTTGCAGTCAAGTCCAGATGTTTCTGGCTGTTATTTTAGTGCTAATAGCTAGTTTACATACAGCACACAATATACAAACGCCACAAGTCAGAATTTCATAAGGCAACTTGTGGAAGCAGAAAAACCCAGACAGCCTGCAGTGTGAAATACAGCGCAATGTCTTCTTTGGCAAAAAAAACATTACAGATTTTAATTTATGACTTACAAGCTCGGTTGACTTTGTTTAATTTCTCGAGTGGCCAATTCAAAGAAGTTGTGAATGTTTGCTACAAAAAAAAGAGAGAAATTGTTAGCAAAAGTAATGAATGAGACCAGGCTTAAATTAAATTACGAACATGACCAGCAACCCGGAAAAGGGAAGCCATTAATCAGAATCTCTTTAATGTGCTGTGTGGCAGTAATTTCAGTCCTCGCGTAATACAAAGTGATACACTTATTTGAAAAAGAAAATGAAATATGGGAGTTGAATGCCACTAAACGTCTGCAAATTCATGCCAGTTATTTAATTTAAGTCAATTTCATTTCATTCAGTTCAGCAATAATGAAATATACAATTGCTGGGTGTACTTTTCATGATAGTATGCATTTGAACAAGGGACAAAGGAACATTGTTTGTAGTTTTGCAGCTCTATTATGAAGCATAACACAATAAACCGTTAATAAATTCTCACTGAACAAAAATTAAACTGAAATGAATGGCTTCAATGTCTTATTTAAAACACACAGCAAGAAAAGCCTCTATAGTCTCCACCTGTCAGTCATCATCACCGCCCGCTTTTCTGTTCCTTTTGCCTCTTTCTCTTCGACCACGCTGCTGTCACGCTGATGGATCAACATGAGTCGCTGGTCGGCCCTTGTAGGGAGGCTCCAGACAGGGGGAAGGTCTTCTTCTGACTGCCCAAGCAGGACAAGGTATTAGGAAGGCCTGACAGGAGGGCTGCCCAGAGGAAAGCAGCTCGGGCTGGAGAGGGCTTTCAGAGTCACTGCCCCCTAGTCTGGCTGTGGACGAGAGCGGCCTTAATGGTATGTAAGGCTACAGGAGGCAGTGTCAACCTGTCCGTGGCCTGTCAAAGAGTGTGGTGAGAGGGCGAGATTGGAGAGCGAGTCACGCAGGTGTGAGAATGAGAGGGAAAGGGCAAGGTGGAGGGAGAGAGACTCTCCCAGTAAACAGATGGAGGGATAAAGGATGGTGAGAGATTTTCATGATAGTATGCATTTGAACAAGGGACAAAGGAACATTGTTTGTAGTTTTGCAGCTCTATTATGAAGCATAACAATAAACCGTTAATAAATTCTCACTGAACAAAAATTAAACTGAAATGAATGGCTTCAATGTATTATTTAAAACACACAGCAAGAAAAGCCTCTATAGTCTCCACCTGTCAGTCATCATCACCGCCCGCTTTTCTGTTCCTTTTGCCTCTTTCTCTTCGACCACGCTGCTGTCACGCTGATGGATCAACATGAGTCGCTGGTCGGCCCTTGTAGGGAGGCTCCAGACAGGGGGAAGGTCTTCTTCTGACTGCCCAAGCAGGACAAGGTATTAGGAAGGCCTGACAGGAGGGCTGCCCAGAGGAAAGCAGCTCGGGCTGGAGAGGGCTTTCAGAGTCACTGCCCCCTAGTCTGGCTGTGGACGAGAGCGGCCTTAATGGTATGTAAGGCTACAGGAGGCAGTGTCAACCTGTCCGTGGCCTGTCAAAGAGTGTGGTGAGAGGGCGAGATTGGAGAGCGAGTCACGCAGGTGTGAGAATGAGAGGGAAAGGGCAAGGTGGAGGGAGAGAGACTCTCCCAGTAAACAGATGGAGGGATAAAGGATGGTGAGAGAGAGAGAGAGAGAGAGAAATCAGTGTGGTTGTCAGGTGTTTATTGAAGTGAAGCAGGCCTGTCTCCATGAGGGAATCGTCTGCTTAGTTTTGGAGGACTATCTAATCCCGTGATGCTTTGTTCTCACTCTAGTCTTGTGCCTAGGGTTGGGAACCGACAAGAATAATTAAGGATCACTTCCATTAAAAAATACAGGTGGTTATGAGTATCTGCAGCTCTTTTCGGTGAATCAGAATCATACAGGGCAAACAGTGTAGCCTGATTCCCGAACAAATGACTCTTATGAACTGATTCCTTTGATCCCGTTGATCAACATTCTTATGGTGCGACCAGTGTAGTTTGATTCCTGAACAAACGACTCTTAGGAGCTGGTTCCTTTAAATGAATCAAAAACATACAGCATGACTATAGTGAGCCACTAGTGACTTGAATAAATGACTCTTATGAGCTGGATGTGTTTAATGAATCAGACATACAGCACGACCAGTGTAGTCTGATTCCCAGTCAAACAACTTATAAGTTGGTTCTGTTTAATAAATCAAAAACATAAATTGGAGCAGTGCAATTAAATTCCCAAATGAATGAACCAGGAACACTTATGAATCAGTATTTAGGTATTTTATAAATAAAAATAAATGAATGAAATATGTTACTAATATTTTTTTTCTTTAGTGTTTCCATAGTTTTCATCAGTGTTTCCATAGTAAACACTACCATTCAAAAGTTTGTGGTCAGGTAAGATTCATTGATTTTATTTAATCAAAAATACAGTAAAAACAATAATATTGTGAAATATTATTACAACTTAAGATAAGTGTTATATTTTAATACGTATATTTTAAAATGTAATTTAATCCTAATTTTCAGAGGTCATTACTCCAGTCTTCAGTGTCACGTGATCCTTCAGAAATTATTCTAATATGCTGATTTGGTGCTGAAGAAGCATTTATTATCATCAGTGCTGAAAACAGTTGTGCTCTTTAATATTTTACTGTAATACATTTTTTCTCAGGATTCTTAGATGAATACAAAGTTCAAAAGAACAGCATTTATTTGAAATAAAAAATGTCTTTACTGTTGCTTTTGATCAATTTAATGCTTCCCTGTTGAATAAAAGTATTCATTTAACTTATAAAAATCTCACTGACCCCAAACCTGTGAATATAATTAAAAATGTCATTTAATTTTAATTTAATTTAGTTTAGTTTAGGACTAATTAATGTACCGCATTCATACCACCTCTGTGTTCATTAAAAGAATCAAACAATTATTTAGAAGGAATTTAAATTATTTCTGTTTTGTTAAATATGTTCTGCTGAAATATGAAATTATTCACTCATTTGGCAAAAGATGGCTGAAAGTTAATACAATAAGGATTGCCTTTTTACTTTCCAAACATTTATTCTCCATAAGTACTAAAAAAAGAATAAATATTAAACATATTAGTGAAATCATTAATGAACCAGAAGCGTTCATTTCCTCTGATTCCCATTGATATTTGGGCCTTTACAGTTCTCTTATCGCTCCTCCCTACACAGTGCACACCTCCCTGGCACTCATCTCAAAGCCAAACACTCTCTTAAATAGGCTTATGCTGTTTTCCCCCAAGTCCCAATGTATTATTCTTGCCATACATTACATCAATTGTAATTAATAAGGGCTATTGACTTTGTGCTGGCCTGTCAAAAATAATTCATTGAGCTTTTGCTTTCACAAGCATCATTTAGGGAATGATATATGTGGGCTCGTCTTAAAACAGCCAGGAAGGCAGTTAAACGTATGCTAGGAGCTGTGAGGAGGATCAATGTATAATACAACATTATGCCTTTTTAAGGTTCCCATAGAAATTAATGATAATGAAAAATGAGTATGTTCATCTACAGAGACTGCACAGAACTAATGATTTACAAAGCTGGGACTTTTAGAGGTCTATTTATAAAGTCCTCAAGAATACTACAAGGTGAAAAGCTGAGACTCCAAACATATTCCTAAGTCCTTTTTTTCTCCAACTCGACAGTTTCTAGGAAATCTAGTGGCACCACTAAGCTTATTTGTGTTACCTAGAAAGGCACCCCTGCGCAAGCACTAATCATATTTCAGCCTCTCTCGCAGGATGTTTTGTTAAAAGAATCGCCGTAGCATTTTCTGAAAGTCCACATTAAGGGGCTTTGTACATTAAACACCATCTAGAGTGGCCTGTTTTTTGCGTTCGAGGCACTCGTTAGGGCTGCTCGGTGCCTCCCTACATCACTTGCTTCCCTTTAAGAGCTTCCACCCTCAGATGCCTTCTTTTTCGACTCCGTAATGGCCTCTTATAGACAGGACTTGTGTTGATAATGAGGACTAATATGGATGTGGAGCAAATCTGTGTCAACAGTGTTCATCACTGATGTCTTTACGCTTTAAAGAGCTATGGACTGTGGAGTAAACCACGCGATGAGTCCTCGTTTCATTCTCTGCTACTTACACTTCACTCGCAATGACTGAATTGGAACTGGCTAGTCGATTTTTGTCCTGACCTTCTCTGTCCTTTAAACTTTACAACTTGGCCCTGGTGTATGTGGTGCTGGAAAATCATCTGGGTAATTAAAGCAGGTTTTAATACTCAACCAGCAGCTTACAGATGCCTGGCTGCTCATAGAAGCCACTTAATTACACTAAACTCAGGGCAAATTAAGAAACATGAACACACACAGAGGAAAAATAACATACTGCAGAAGGACTGTAATTAGGATTGTGGAAACGAATAATGTGCTCATTAATCTACAAAACAAGATGTGGCTATTTGCCTTTGGTAAGTCTCTGAATGCTGCTGTTACAGGTTTGGTCACACATCAGTTTAGTCAATTTACTTGTTGAGGTTCAAATTTCTGTAGAGCATGGAACAATGGCATTTTTGATAGCCAAAATCATTAAGGCACAGTTACATTAGCAAAATTTCAGTAATATGTTCAGCTATATGTCCAGCACAGATAGACAGGTAGATCGAAAACGTGTGCCACTTTTGGCAACCATGTGTATAGTTGTCTTTGGATCAGTACTATATGTGTGTTATGCATTTACCATGTTTTCACAATCGATCATTGCTGTCACTTTCGAGCTCTCGATCACTTGTACCCGGCCCCAGTGCATGCGCTGCTTTTAGGAAGCTTCGTTTAAGTGAGATCTTAAGGACAAGACAGGCACAGATCAGAGGGCCCATCGGTATTCCGAGCGCCTCTCTTGGACTTCACTAAAAACCTGGACAGGCTTCCTAATGAATCTCTTCCTGCTTCGGCGTGCCCTTTATGGTGCTGTGACATCATAAATCAGCAGCAACACTGAAGCTTCTCATCAGGTGGGGGGAGTTTCAGTCCCTGTCTGGCAAATGGCTTCCGTTTATCAAGCGTCGTCCCTTATGACTACTGATGTCAAATCATCAGGGAGGTGAGAGCAGAATGACTTGGGGATTTTTTAAAAGCTGTATTATACTCCCATGTATTTACAGCCTGTGATTAAGAGGATGTCCTTGTCTGGGCCTTCAGGAAGCAATGAAAAATAAACAAATCAGAATGAAATAAAAGCATCCTGGGAAACATTACGAGTTTCGGTAATTGAAAGCGAGAGTAATGGAAGAGTAATCACAACCGTCATAATCATAAAACAGCCTATCACAATAAACCGTACAAGGTTCAGCATTCAGCATTTGACCCATTAAAATTCCACTTGCAGAATCTCAATGCATTATCATCCAATCAAGTCTCTCCAAAAAGTTTTAAAGGAACTCCACTGGAACTTACTTTGACTGAAATGACTTCATCTATTTTTTGGAATAGCATTAAATGTGAGGACATTGAGAAAAAAGCTTAAAAATCAAGACTGGAAAGTAAAAACGGCACAAAGGGTTTACAGTGCCCAGTCTCCCATTCTGTCAGGCACCAACCAAATCTAACCTAATAATGTATGACCTCGTCAAACACAGATGGAAGCAAAGAAGCTTTTACCTTTTTGTGGGATAAAAATGAGAACGCTTCTTTAGAATTGTGTGGCAGCAGTAGAGTAGAATATAGCAGGTTATATACAGGAAACTTAATTCAGATGTTTTAGATGGTGAATCATTTTTCAGTGATTATTAACACTACTACTATGTAGGGTTGGCTACTGAAACCCGGTACCAATTTGGCACCGGTACCTATGTAACCGGTATGTACTAGAACCGAATCAGAACGCAGATTTAGGTGCCTCATTTTGGTGCCATGCCTTTTCCAAATCCAACAAATCTTTGTAGTAACGAGAGTGTCCATGTTGTTTTCACATTCTGACTTAAAAGCACAACTCGGGAAATGAGAGCATCCGAGGAGCGTGTGAATGCAGTAATTACACTTGCTCTGATGGCAGCAGGTAACCTTCCGTTAACTAAGCTAAACATGCTTAAATTAAAATG
>NW_015640468.1:170731-175442 GCF_001515625.1 Sinocyclocheilus rhinocerous
GTCCAGTATGAATGAAACAGACATCATGTGTTTATAGTGCTAATGGCCAATCCATAATTTTGGGGGGAATTTTTATTTATTTATTTATTTATGTATGTTTTAATAAGTACCGGTTCAGGCACCGGAACCGTTTTAAAAGTATCGATTTGTCACCGGTATTGGAAAAAAAAAAAAACGATACCCAACCCTACTACTATGACTAATATTATTAATAATAATAATAATAATAATAAATTAATAATATTAATACAATGTGTCATTACAGTTTTAAATATTTAATTGTTGCTTAATTCAATATTTTAGCATATAATGTTTAGTGCATAAGGAATATTTAACATTCTTCAAATTCAATACCAAATTCAAAATATTTTTTTTCATTTCAAATTCTAATAACAGCATAACAATTTTTAGTGAATGATGTCATTCAGTATGATTTGAGAGTGATCCAAAGATCATCTTGTGCTTCAAAGGAAGCCAAAAAGAAAAAAAAAATCAAAGAAAAAAATTACCATCTGTACAAAGAGTTAATGAATGTCATAAATTTACTGATTGGATTAGTGACCTAGAGAGTGTGCAAAATCTTTAATAAAAATCTTTAACCAAACCTTCTATTCCATTTTTGAATGCCAGTTTTTTATATGGTCTCAGACTTTTGGACCCCATTATTTCCCTTTCTTTCCTATGGATTTACCACGCACCAGATACTCTGAGACTAAACGTGTGTGTCTGTGTGTGTGTAGAGAGAGAGAAAGATAGTCTCTTGTCTTTGATGCCCTAGTGTGAACTAGATGGCGGCTCTGGGTGATGGAGGGGCAGAGATTGGATGTGGCAGCGGTGCTTTACTGAACTAAACCCCTGGGTCCTTATTCACAGATACTCACATAGTTCAAACACCTGCACACACACATTCCAGTGGGCCTCACACACTGCGGCGGTCCAACGGCAACTCTCAAATAGCAATCTAATACACCACTGAAAAGGTTTATAATACGCACTGTTCCTGCAAGCCCTGCTGAAAGCTGACATGATTAAAGGTGCCACGTTCCACGTTTTTCTATTTCAGTTTTTTTTTCTTTTCTGCTGAAGTGCACTAATAATGTTAGTCAAGGTTTCTTGCACTAAAAACAGTTGTAGTTAAGTTTTTCACAAACATTTTCAACTTTGCTCAGACTTTAAAACCTGTTTATGCTACTACACCTTCAATATGTAAATGACCTCTATTGTGATTGGCTAATCTCTGTGTACCTACACAGTTCACATCCATTATTCATCACTGTCATTCATCAGAGCGGACATATGTTAACGTGCTCACAGTTCTGATGTGGATACCATGACAATCTTGTGTAGCTGCACCTTTGACTAAATGACACAAAATATATAGCATGGCGCTAGCAACATCAAGGTCATGGGTTTGTTTCCCAGAAAATGTGTAAACTGATGAAATGTATACGTTTTATTGCAATGTAAGGTGCTTTTAGAAAAATAGTTTTTATGGCTGATTAACAAATGTAGTTGGTCAACATATTCTGGCCAAGAACTTCAGGAAATTATCTGAAATAGATGATATCTCAATAATAAATCGGCTTGTAAAATGTAAATAAAGTTTTAAAAAATCATTTTAAAAGTTTTTTTTTTTAATCATTTTAAAAATACAAGCGCCAGTCTCCCATACTCTCAGGCACCACCCAAATCTACCTCATAATGTATGACCCTGTCAAACACAGATTTTAGTATTTTGTTC
The DNA here is from genome assembly GCF_001515625.1 of Sinocyclocheilus rhinocerous. Classification (NCBI taxonomy): domain Eukaryota; kingdom Metazoa; phylum Chordata; class Actinopteri; order Cypriniformes; family Cyprinidae; genus Sinocyclocheilus; species Sinocyclocheilus rhinocerous. The sequence goes on from NW_015640468.1 coordinate 172,473, forward strand.
GATAAAAAATAAAAAACTGCCACTTTTCAGTTGTGCAGCAGTAGAGAATAGACGGTTATATATCGAATTTGAGATAGTGGATTTATTTATTATTTTAGTGTAAAATTTTGAATATTATTTATTATATATATGTTATATATTATTTATTCAAAAACGTAATAATTGTATTCAAAAATAAATATACAATTATAAAATTAAATCAAAAACTAAAAATATTAATTGGAAAAATTGGAAAAAGTTATTTAAAAATAGCTTAGATATATACATTTAATTTAGTACTTCCTCAAAAGCATTTATTAATAATGGTACCTTACAAAAAAAAAAAAAACGGTGCCCTTTTGTTGCGTAAAGTCAGCCAATCAGAATAGAGCTTGCCAGATACTTTCCAGTTTTATGTGCATTATGTATCATACAGTCAAGGGACTCCTGAATGACCAGGTTTTGCACCTTGGTTTTCATCACTGTCCATGTGGCTTTGCATTGAGAATTTCTACACTGTACATCATGTTTTATTCCAAAAGAGAAAGGAGAATCCTTTTTTTTTTTCAATGCAACCTCTCACTATCAATCACACACCTATACGGTCACATCAAGTGTGTCTGTCTGAGATATCAGTGACAGTGCACGTCTTCCACACTTCTCAGCCAGAACTCTTGGACCTGGAAGTGAAGTTTATGAACAAGGCGTGTTTTTAAACCAACTGGAGACGCATGGTATGATGCCTACAACAAAAGAATGAAAAAAAAAGAAGAGACAACAGCAGTTGTTATAATTACCTCTGAGAACTGCTGTGAGTGCTGAGGGAAGCTGTTTTCTCCTTCTCACAGTGAACGTTTAAATGAGGGGTAACTAACTGAAGACTTTCTTCTACCATATGAAAACACACACTGTCTCTCTCAGCCTGTTTGCTCTGAAATATTGGTAAACTTTCCTCAAGGTCATCGGTTGGAGGTGTAATAAATTCTACTTTGAGCTTTGCTGACAGTCCTGTTCTCTGCTCTGCTCTCTTAAAGAGCCGGGCTCCTCTGCCCTCCACCTGGACACTTTCTGCGCCAGAGATCATCTGTTATCATTACTAGCTCATCTAGAAGTCTTCCCTTGCCAATCTACAGGTCACCATCATCACTACCCCAGACAGAAGCTTTTCCCCTGCATCACACACCCGAATGCTAGCGCTAGTACTGCTGCAGTTTATTGATAAACTCCATGCAGTCATTTATAAAATGTCCCTGACACTCTCCACAGAGCCTATAATAGATCTCATGATTGAGCGCCACCATTACAACCCAACACTAACCTGCATGCTAACAAGTTCAAACAGTTAACAGGGCAAACATGTACGTCTGCCTACAGCAAAGAAAACAACCACAAATTGGATTTCTTTAATAGCTCAAGGCTGGCTGGGACTAAAACCTATTTTGATTATCGATTAATTTATTAACAATTTGTTTTATTAATGAATTTTAAAGCCAAATCTTTTTTTTTTTTTGCTGCAATTTACTTTGCTTATATCAATTTTCCACTGACGTGGCCGGTAAGATTTTGTAATGTTTCTGAAAGAAATATCTTATGCTAACCAAATGTGCATTTATTTGATAAAAAATGCAGTAAAAACAGTAATACTGTGAAATATTATTATTTTATTAACTTAAAATGGCTGGGACTAAAACCTATTTTGATTATCGATTAATTTATTAACAATTTGTTTTATTAATGAATGTTAAAGCCAAATCTTTTTTTTTTTTGCTGCAATTTACTTTGCTTATATCAATTTTCCACTGACGTGGCCGGTAAGATTTTGTAATGTTTCTGAAAGAAATATCTTATGCTAACCAAATGTGCATTTATTTGATAAAAAATGCAGTAAAAACAGTAATACTGTGAAATATTATTATTTTATTAACTTAAAATAACTGACTATATTTTAAAATGTATAATTTATTCCTGTGATGCAAAGCTGAATTTTCAGCAGACATTACTTCAGTTTTCAGTGTCACTTGAGCTTTCAGAAATCATTCTAATATGCTGATTTGATGATCAAGAAACATGTATTATTATTCAATGTTGAAAACAGTTGTGCTGCTTAATATTTTTGTAGAAACCATGATAAATTTTTTTTCAGGATTCTCTGATAAACCCAAAGTTTAGAATAGCACTTATTTTGAATTAGAAATCTTTTGTAACAATGTAAAAGTCTTTACTGTCACATCTGTAATGACATTAAATGGAGAGCAAATAGAGACTTCTACGTAAATATTTTCCACTTCTTTTATTCTATTTTTCATAATTTTAGAATTAATCTTTATGTTTCATGCTGTTCTCAGATTCGCCAATCAAAAGTGGATATTTTAATATGAACTCAAACATTTCTAATATAATACTTCCAAAAATGCATGAGTGTGTAGCTTATGAGTTTACATACTCCTTGCAGATTCTATGAGATGGAATAAAATAATAGAGATTAAATTTATAAATTTGCCCTGAAGATGATAACAGATATTTAACTATATTCCCAAGGACAAAATAATAACTTAATTTTCAGAAATGATTCTGATGATTCTCAAAAGTTTACACTATTGCATTGCCTCCTCGAGCATCAATGACTGCTTGCAGCCGTTTGTGAGAGTCTGAGTGTCAAAACTGGATCTCAACATCATTAAGGCACCGTGGGGAAGAACTCAAGCATGCACAGCATGCTGGGAAACCACAGACTGACAGGACCTTGAGGATTTTTGTCAGGAACTCAAACCAGGGACTAAGTCATTGATGCTTTAGGAGGAAATGTACAATATTAAAGGGGTCATATGATGCTTTTTTAAAGATCATTATTTCGTGTATTTGGTGTAACAGAATATGTTGACATGCTTTAATGTTCAAAAAACACATTATTTTTCAAATACTGTACATTATTGTAGGTCCTCTATGCCCCGCCTCTCTCAAACGCTTCGTTTTCTACAAAGCCCCCTCCTT
>NW_015640468.1:175986-178452 GCF_001515625.1 Sinocyclocheilus rhinocerous
GCAAAAAAAAAAAAAAAAAGCTAAAACTTTGAACATTTCATCCTCCTCCTCTCCTTTAACGTTAGTTCATAAAAATACAACTGTTCATTGTTAGTTCATGTTAGCTCAGGTCCATTAAATAACATTAATAGATACAACTTTTGATTTCAATAATGTATTAGTAAATGTTGGAATCAACAATAATTAAGATTAATAAATGCTTTAGAAGTATTTTTCATTGTTAGTTTGTTAACTAATGTAGTTATCTAATGTTAACAAATGGAACCTTGTTGCAAAGTGTTACCATATGCAAAAATGAAGCACAGTTTACAGGCAAAAACAGTCCAAAACACAAATATGTTGGTGGATTTTCATGTGAGAGGACAACAGGGGATGGACTTTTTCACTGGAAGAAGTGTAATTATGGATTATGGACTTTTTAAACCAGAAGCGACAGTTTAATGTTAAAATGAATTAATAATGGATGTGATTATTACAAGCACAAGGCTTTTCACTTCACAAGATGTTAATTGATGGACTGGAGTCATGTTGTGGATTACTGTGCTGTATTTATCAGGAGTTTGCACTCTCATTCTGACGGCACCCATTCACTGCAGAGGATCCATTGGTGAGCAAGTAATGTAACGCACAATTTTCAGCAAATTTGCATTTTTGGGGTGAACTGTTCCTTTGTAATATTAGGCCCATGTGAGGGGCCTTTGCATTCTGAGTCAGATAATGGGGTGATTGCAAGTCAAAAAGGTTGAGAACCACTGCTTTAAATACAATTTCTCAGTACATTTTACGCCCCATCCTTATGGCATAGACATAAAACAAATTCAATCTTCCCACATCTTCTAAAAAAATATGCCTCATCATTTCCAGGAAAAACTGGTGTAGTAAGATTCTAATGCTACTATGGTTTGGTCTGATGGTAAACACATTAAGGTCTATGAGAGATTTAAATGTTAAAAAAAAAATTCATAGCCACTAAGGAGAAAACAAGTTATCTAATGTTAACAAATGGAACCTTGTTGCAAAGTGTTACCATATGCAAAATGAAGCACAGTTTACCGGCAAAAACAGTCCAAAACACAAATATGTTGGTGGATTTTCGTGTGAGAGGACAACAGGGGATGGACTTTTTCACTGGAAGAAGTGTAATTATGGATTATGGACTTTTTAAACCAGAAGCGACAGTTTAATGTTAAAATGAATTAATAATGGATGTGATTATTACAAGCACAAGGCTTTTCACTTCACAAGATGTTAATTGATGGACTGGAGTCATGTTGTGGATTACTGTGCTGTATTTATCAGGAGTTTGCACTCTCATTCTGACGGCACCCATTCACTGCAGAGGATCCATTGGTGAGCAAGTAATGTAGTGCACAATTTTCAGCAAATTTACATTTTTGGGGTGAACTGTTCCTTTGTAATATTAGGCCCATGTGAGGGGCCTTTGCATTCTGAGTCAGATAATGGGGTGATTGCAAGTCAAAAAGGTTGAGAACCACTGCTTTAAATACAATTTCTCAGTACATTTTACAGGCTGAACTAGATGAAAGCTTGGAGCTCATCCTGAAGAAGTGTGTTGCTTTCTTTCCCCTTGCACTTTACTTTTATTCCCCTTTTTCATATAGACATAGAAAAGTAACTATAAATAGAACACACAATAGTAGAACCTCGAGTCATGTAGGAAGTGGAGAAAGAGCAAGGCAAAGACAAAAAGAGGTTTCAAACCTTGACAATAATGTGTGCAAGTGGATATGTATTTTAAACAATCAATTAATTGAGGGTTAAAGTTTATGTGAATGTATGAGGGAAAGCTTGAATTTCAGTAAGGCTGTTGTTTCTGTTGCTAAAATGGTAGAGCATGGCGCTAGGTCTTTAGTTCAGTTTCCAAGGTAATGAACTGATAAAATGTGTTTATCTTGATTGCATGTCACATTGCATAAATGTACATAGCAAATACATGAATATAAAAAAAAATTAATTAGTGCAATTATTTATTACATACATCACAACAAAAATGATTAGCAAATATTGATATATGCAACTGATTGGGGTTCATTTGAATAACTGATTTGCATATCATGTAGATAATTAAATTGTCTAAATACTGTAAAATGAAAGCCCTAATATTTTCATGTCATATTTTCAATATTTTCATTTTTTTTATTATATAATAAATAAAAAGAAAACAGATAGAATAGAAAAAGAATAGAGCAAGCTAGTGTTAGAGGCCTTTTTTGCTTTTGCTAATTGTATAATAAAAAGAAAACAAATAGATAGAATACTTCTTTTAAAAACTGTAAAATGAAAGCCCTAATATTTTCACGTGCTTCTGTAATTGCTAGTATAATAATAAAAAAATTTAAAAAATACATGGTATAAAAAAGGAAGATTTTTTGAAGAAACAAAACTGCAATTGCTGTTATGACATGACAATGCAATTTTGGCCTTTTTTCCACTTTTATTAATTGG
>NW_015640468.1:182741-186278 GCF_001515625.1 Sinocyclocheilus rhinocerous
TAAAAAAATGTAATTAGTGCAATTATTTATTACATACATCACAACAAAAATGATTAGCAAATATTGATATATGCAACTGATTGGGGTTCATTTGAATAACTGATTTGCATATCATGTAGATAATTAAATTTTCTAAATACTGTAAAATGAAAGCCCTAATATTTTCATGTCATATTTTCAATATTTTCATTTTTTTTATTATATAATAAATAAAAAGAAAACAGATAGAATAGAAAAAGAATAGAGCAATTTAGAGGCCTTTTTTGCTTTTGCTAATTGTATAATAAAAAGAAAACAAATAGATAGAATACTTCTTTTAAAAACTGTAAAATGAAAGCCCTAATATTTTCACGTGCTTCTGTAATTGCTAGTATAATAATAATTAAAAAAAAATTACATGGTAAAAAAAAAAGAAGATTTTTTGAAGAAACAAAACTGCAATTGCTGTTATGACATGACAATGCAATTTTGGCCTTTTTTCCACTTTTATTAATTGGACAGTAAAGAGAGGATAGGAAATAATGGAGAGAAAGGAGGTGGACTCAAAAATGCATGGCTGACGAGCATTTTTCAGCATTCTTGTGTCATTGTTATTAAAAGCAGTGCCGCAAAATGCCTAAAATGCGCTTCTGTCCTTGCTCTTTTAATTCAAGCATTCACATTCTATGCCAAAACTCATAGCACCCACAAAAGAAAAGTCTAGAATCCAGATGAAAAACAGAGCCAGTAGTCATGTATTCAGAGAAAAGTCAGACAGTCCAGAGAAGGTGTTTCTGAAGACAGGGCACATATTTGAAAGAGTAATGGAGAGAGAGAGAAGGAACAACTGAAAATATGAGTACCTAAAGGGGGTATCACTTTGACAACTGAGCTCGACACTGTGTGCTTTTCTCGCCTTACAGAAATTAGCTTGAGGCTTCACGCTGGCGCATCAAACCCGAATCTACTTTTACAATGCAGGCCAAAGGATACACACACCGGGTGCTTTCATCTATCCGCGACGCTGTGGCGGCATTCTCACAATAAATCACAGCTGGAGGAACGCACACATTCACGCTTGCCGCTGAGAACAAACACAAGAGCCGCTACCCTGTTAGCTACGAAACGTTCACGTATTCCCAAACGCTCACATAGTCACAGCTTGAAAATAAGGCAAACTTTCAAGTGCTCCAGAATGAGGACCTCTTTTAAAATCCCAACAAGGGTTTTCATCAAATTTCATCAGAAAACCTCATCAGAGGTTTGGTAACAAACAAACAAGGACCGTATAAGCAACCTACAGCGATTATGTGTCAGTTCAGAAACACATGATGAGTTTCATCTCGGTTTTTAATATGATGACGATATAAACAGGCACAAAGGAAGAGGGGAATATTTGATTATGATGTGCTGCAAACACTTTGATGTCTTATTTGTTCTATGATAGGGCTAAATTCACAATATTTACTCCAGTAAATATATATCTCAGAATCGAGAGAGACACTCATTGGAGAGAGTTGCCGCCTGGCGGGTCACGGTTCATGCTTTTACGACTCTCATCTGGTTTGTGTGATGTTTGGAAATGCCTTACATTTTTCTATCTTTATTATTATTATCATTATTATTAATTATTTATTTAATTATTTTATTGTTTGGAGGACTGAATACACACACTCAAACTGATTGTACATTAGACTTTGACACCTAAAAACCTTTATTGATCTGTGTGACAACTAGCCACAGTCTCCCCTAAACTGATTTGTGGCTTATGAATTTCTACTAGGCATTTGTTTCCCTGCGTTTTGGATGTGATGAGTGGCAGAATAAAAGAACACAAATTATTTATATATACTGTATATATATTATATGATGATCTAACCTCATATTTGCATGGAGATCCTAATAAAGTTATTAAACGTAATCTCCAAATCATCTCTTTGTGCAAACACTGGAACAAACCAATATATCCTTATTCAGAGAAAATCTAAAAGAAAAGAAAAGCCTCAAGCACACACACACCTTCACTAACAAATACACCTCTAATCTTAATAAGCTCTTGGAGCATTTCATCTCAAACATTCACACAAAGCTCTGTGGGAAATAAGGTTCTGTAACTTTCTATTACACTGGGTTTTGTGTCTATATTGCATTTCCCAGCTTCCTCAAAACTGGAAAAGGCTCTGCATGTGAGTCAAGATACTGGGAGAGAGAATGCAAGAGGAAGCCAGAGGAAAGACACAGGCAGTGGCACAAATGCAAAAGCCTTCCACGTCTTATCTGGGCCTTTTGAAGATATTTGTGTGTGTAGTTGCACATTTGCTTATGCTTTGAAGGTTTGTATTAGGCTTTATGTGTGTGCATATTCACGTGTGTTTTTTGATGCAGGCAGCCTGGATTAAAATGACAGTTTGGTGCTTAGTGTGAATATCTGGATTAAGAGTTAAACAATCATTTATCCCCCTGGGTGAGACAAACAAACTCACATACAACTTTATATAGACACTCACACATTTCACAAGCCTTACTGTGCAATGACAAAAATGACTGGCACTTGAGCTGGCCTTGTTTGTCAGACAGATACAGTAACTCTTCTTACTTCTCGCTATATCAATGGCACTAACACACTATTGTTTTTATACTGAGAATGATGATTTCTATCACCTAAACAATACTCAAACAAATATTTCTGTATTTTTACATTTTCATTATATATTATATGACATTATATATTTGCAACCTTTCTGCCTGTTCATTAAGTCATTGCTTAAATTGCATGATATATGACATGACATGATATACCGATATATGATATGATATAAAACCGTTTGTGTGAAAAACCACACTATGTGATACACTGATATAGCCATCCATAAAATACTATGTCTATAAGCAAGTTTTTTCCCCCTTAAAATTCCTGATATGAATGTACAATAATTTAAGAAATTTAAGGCCCCCTTGGTTGCCAGGTATTTATTCTAAGGACCAATACACATTAATAAAAGGGTCTATTGTCATTTTTCTTTGTCTATAGATAAAGTTTTTGTTGGCCATGGTACATTTTCGAAGTAGCCCAAAAAATGCAACCCGCAACTGAATTTTCTAAATATCCCAATTGTGCAGGAAAACTGTGACCTTGGCAACGCTGGTGTGTGAGTTAAATAAAAATTAAGACTAGACTGTTTCTATACGATAGCTGCATGTCTGAATTAATTCTATCTGGCAGCGTCTCTCTAGTAGTAGTGAAGCTATGGGAATTAGTTATTAAGAAATATAAGCTTGAACTTTTCAGTTTCAAAGCTATTTTATTGAGAAATCACAGAACAGTGTTGACAATACATTTCCGCACTGAATGATTCTGTGTGCGCGCGAAGTACGAGCTACTGTCTGTAATGTGTGTGCGTTACAGTGCAGCAGCGCATTAGATTAGAACGGTGATTAACTTACCTACCTGTAGAATAAGCGGTTTAAAATGTGCATTCTCCTGTTCAGTTTCGAGCATCCAGTAATATAATCTCACATGTCTTGTGGAGCGCTTTCAGAGTATGCATTATTTGTCCT
>NW_015640468.1:187656-188380 GCF_001515625.1 Sinocyclocheilus rhinocerous
CGGTGGTTAGCGTGACACAGTGCGAAACCAGACTTCTTTTTTTCCTCAATGAAAAGCATGTTTACACTGTTTGAATCGTTCCCTGTCCCCTATATAGTGATATTTCAGATTTCAGCTGCGGCTTCAGCGTCTCTTTTATAGTGTAGGGGGCTTCGGATTCTAGAGAGCATTTGATTGGACAGAAAGTTTGATGAGAAGCTGAAGTACGATGTGACGTCAAAAAAATCGTTGAGCCGTTTTGGTGGAAGTGACGAACTGCAAGCTTTGAATGCTTATATCTTCTAAATGCGAATTTTGTCACTGTTTTGGAGCAAACTGCCTTATAGATAACCTTAAGACTAACATATTGATACTAACACCCAAAAAACTTTAATTTTGATTTCATGGGGACTTTAAAGCGTCATGGCAGAGCATTGAAGTCGGTGCAACCCCTACTATACAAGTAGACATTCAAGTGTCTGAAAAAAAGGATAATTGTATTTTGTAAATAGAAATGTTAAATAATTTTCGATAATGTTAATAATAATTTATACATTTATTAAATAAAAATATTTTATTAATATTAATAAAGCAAAACAAATTTATGTAAAAAAATAAATAATACAAAATTATTTAGGAAGCATCACTTGAAAAACCATTCAAATTAGTGGGTGGGCTATAGCAGTGTTTCTCAACCAGGGGTCCGTGGACCCCTAGTGGTCCTTGACGTAAGGCCAGGGGGTCC
>NW_015640468.1:188777-194580 GCF_001515625.1 Sinocyclocheilus rhinocerous
CGGAGGGGTACGTGATCGGCAGCTGCATTAAACACATTCCCATCGCAGGCCGAGACATCACGTACTTCACACAGCAGCTGCTGAGAGAGCGAGAGGTGGGCATCCCACCGGAGCAGTCACTGGAGACCGCCAAGGCCGTCAAGGTGAGTGTGTGTGCGTGTGTGGGTGTGTGTGTGTTCACAAAAAAACAGGGTGTGCTTAAGATTATGCCAACCAGCAGTGATGTGTGGGTTTGTTTATATGTATGTATATATGTGTGTGTGTGTGTTGGTCAATAACGCCATCAAGCCAATACTAAGAGCTGCGGGAATGGCGTCCCCTGGCATTAACAAGGGCAGACACACAACGCCCGCCTCTAACTGGAACTGAAAGGGAGAGAACACTTCAGTCTGAGAGGAAAATAACACTTGCAGGGCATAAGAGGCGTATATTAGCATTGATAACTGGGAGAACGTGAAATGCCTATTAGTTCTTAAAAATCCTGCCCTGGTCTTGCAGGACAGAATATTAAAATAGCTGCTGCCAATTTACAGTCCTGTATCAAAAAAAAAAAAAAAAAAGACAAAAAAACAGAGAAAATAAAAACAACAACAATAACAACTTTAAAGTTCAAAACACTTTAAGAATGTACAATATCATCAAAATGTTTTTTTAAATGTTTTTGAAAGTCTCTTATGCTCACCAAAGCTGAATTTATTTGACCAAAAATACAGTTAAAACAGTAATATAGTGAAATATTATTACAATAAAAAAAAAAAAAACATTTTCTATTTGAAAATATTTTAAAATGTCATTTATTCATATGATGTCAAAGCTGAATTTTCAGCATCATTATAATGAATATTTGAATGTCAAACATTTCTTCTCTATTTTGCTTGTAAATGAAGCAGTGGAGGGGCAGCTGGATCCATCTGGTCTACCTTGTTACCCTCAATATCCTCAAGATCCCCAGCTTGCAGCAATCAGACCATTCAGGAAACTGGGAACATTGCGAAAAGTCCTGGATCATTGAATGTTCTGTCTGGTTTGGTGGAGAATTTGATGTGCATCACTACTCTGCAAATATTGGCTCATAAAACATTGTACATGACCTTGCTGATAGATAGCTGAGATATCCCACAGGCACAGGTAGCTCTGGATAACAAGGATCACTACAAATGTAAAGAATCACCCCTTTAAAATGAACTTTAAAGGGATAGTTCAGCCAAAAATAAAAATTACCCCCTGATTTACTCACCCTCAAGCCAGGTGTATATGCCTTTCTTCTTTCAAACTTTATAAACCGTAATCTCTAGCTTCCGCTAACTGTCGTACTCGCAATCACGAGAGAGTGGCATTCCAGCGGATAGTACAACTACTAAAGCAGTGCAACTTTTCACACTTTTCAGTAAAAAAAATTCATCCTACAAATGTCTAAAGTTGCTTCAGCCTGGTAAACCTGAATAGGAAATGGTATTTTAACATTGAAAAACACGAAACAGAACTTCCTTCTGGTTTTTTATAACTTAAATTTAAGCAAAACTCTCAAACAAAAGTCAAAGCAAATCCTTTCTAATATTTTGTAGTTTGCTGCTTTTTGATACTAAGCAAAAACACATCTTTTGTTTTGTCTTTGTGGGAAGTTATTTTTTCTCAGATATTTGTTCTTATAGCGAGGTAAACAAATGGAGTATATTTGATGCTGAGTTTATTAGAAGTGTTGTCTACAAAGCACTTAATTTGGAGGTGGTACTGCTATCAGCGCTCTTTCAATCCCACAGAAGAATTTGATGCAGTCTATACGGCTTCAGCATAGCTTTGAGGACTTCATCTTTGAGTTAGCTGTCTTGCTTTCATATAGACAGAGGAGTGTGTGGTCTCGCCAACACATGTTGACTCTGTTTGATTAATCTGCTCTTGTTGAGAGTTATGCAGAGACACAGATATGCTGATTAGGGCTACTGGTCGTCATTAGATTCTCACTGATTATAGAGCAAACCCACACACACACAGACACACATTTTTCTTCTTTGTCTTTCCCTTAAGGCTGGAATACACTACATGGATTTTAAAATCTGAACAGATTTTTAAAACACTAGGCCTCATACACTTACTGACTTTGTAAATAGCGACAAAGGAAAACTGGCCATCATACACTACACAACTGGGGATCACACACTACTAGACTTTCAAGTTATTCCGATCACAACAAATTAACGCAGAAATGTGCGACTTGTTGCTAGGAGGCGCGTGACAAATGAAAACAATGTGTTATAAAATTGGCTGAAAATATCAAACATGTTTGATATCCTCCGACAGGATGGAATCATAATATGAAGCTAAAAAAGTCTGTGACCATCATAAACTACACGATTTTCTATGGAATTTGTCAACTCAAATTTGCAGACTGACTCCGCAACTAGCGTCAATTTCTCCAGACAGTAACTCAGCAGAAAATCAGGGCAAAAATTGTGTAGTGTATTCCCCAATCTGCTACTAGTTTATAGGCCGTTAGCATTGCCAGCATGGTTGCCGCTAATCTCAAATTGCACTCTATTCACACACATTATCATTGTTTTACTCACTGTTTACTTGCTCTAGTGGCGGATATGTGGCTACCTTTGAGTGCAGGTGAGGACACGTTCGAGCTGGACTTGGTGCAGCTGGAGCTGGAGGCCCGTGGAGAAGCAGATCCACGACCTACTGGTAAAGCAGGCCCAGCTGCGAGAGCCACGCTGGAAACATCCCGGGCTGACGCTCAGAAGTCTGAGGTAAGTTTACGGCATGATGTTAATACCCCCACCACCTCTACTCCGTGTGTTTCTCTGCACAGGCCCTGTGCACCAGGACACCATGGACCCTGGATGCACCAGCAGCAGAAGACACGAGCCAGGCCCCAAGCGAGGACCTCTCCCTCTCCGCCGCCCCTTGCTACCGTGTATTTACCACCAGGGCCCTATACAGATTTCCTAAAAGAATTCACAGATTTCCTCTCAGACCTATTGGTTAATGTTGATAAAGTGCTAACTGTCGGAGACTTTAACATTCATGTTGATTACTTCATCAGTACTCATTTAGTATCAGTAAAGTATGGAGTCCCACAAGGATCTGTCTTAGGCCCTCTGCTATTTTCAATATACATGTTGCCCCTTGGTAATATTATTAGAAAATATGGGATTTGTTTCCATTGTTATGCTGATGATACTCAACTATATATTTCAACAAGACCAGATGAAACTTCTAAATTACCTAAGCTAACAGTGTGTTAAAAATGTAAACGTTTGGATGACCAATAACTTTCTCCTATTAAATTCGGATAAGACAGAGATATTACTTATTGGACCAAAAAACAGTAGATAGAATCTCTTAGATTACAATTTGCATCTAGAGGAATGTACTGTTACTTCCTCTACAGTCAAAACATGGGTGTTATATCAGACAGCAACTTTTTTGTTTTGAAAATCATGTTTCACATGTTACAAAAACAGCATTCTTCAATCTTAGAAACATCTCCAAGCTACGGAGCATGTTACATATTTCTGATGCAGAAAAGCTAGTTCATGCATTCATGACCACTAGACTGGACTATTGTAATGCACTGCTAGGTGGTTGTCCTGCATCTTCAATAAACAAACTAGAGGTAGTCCAAAATGCAGATGCAGGTCAAGAAAATATGATCATATTACTCATATGATCATGTTACATATTAATTTTACAATCTCTACGCTGGCTACCTATTATGTTCTGTATCAATTACAAAATATTACTACTTACTTATAAGGCCCTAAATGGTTTAGCTCCTGTGTACCTAACCAGTCTTCTATCACACTACAATCCATCACGCTCCCTAAGGTTGCAAAACTCTGGACTTTTGGTAGTACCTAGGAGTTAGAGCATTATAGCATTTGGCTCCCAAACTCTGGAATAGCATTCCTGATAACGTTCGGGGTTCAGACACACTCCCTCTGTTTAAATCTAGATTAAAGACACATCTCGTTGGCCAAGCATTCAAATAATGCATCTCATAATCTTGTACTGCAGTTATATCTGATCAAATGCACATTATTATTTAAATCTAAATTAAAAACACATATCTTTAGCCAAGCATTCACATGTATCTCATAACATTCTACTCCATTCTGATCAATGCACATTATCATTTTTTGCTTGGTTTGAACAGCAGCTAAGCTAATTTTTGTCTACCACAAACCCAGTTACAAATGTAATCACATAAAGGAATTAAAATTGGCTAACAAAGCAAATGTTATGGTGTGCTTGACTAAATAAAATAAAAACGCATTTAAATTCATATTTGTAATAACAACATCTCTTAATCTTCAACAAAGAGATGAATTGCACCAACTCTCTTGAGAATTGAATCAAACTGATTCTCTCCATGTTCCCTGTGAGTTTGCTGCACGTGTCACACTTTCAGGTCTACGTGCTCTAAAGTTAATCACAAACTCTGGATCAACCCTGAGTTGGCAGAGAATGTTCATATCGAGCTTTGTGAGCTGAATCTGATCTAAACCAGGTTGGATTTGTTTGGTTTTGTCAACTCTAAACCTACTCTGAAACTCTGAGTTTGTTCAGCTAGCTTCATGCAACAGGCCACTGGCATTTAATTCAAAGTAAATGCTTGCAGCTTCAGAAATGTGTGTCATTCTGTGTCAAATTTCAGAAACTTTCCTGGCTAAATATATTGATTTTGTTTTTATTTTTCCCCAAAGAAAGACAAACATAAATAGAGACGAAAGCCAAAATATTAAATGTCATGGATGAATATTTACTGAGTAATCCACTGTTTTGTAAAAGGGGTCAAAATGATCAATTTGACCTGAGATTTGGAGCCAAATTACCGGGGGGTAAAATGACTTTAGAAAGATGGCAGAATCATTATTTTATTTTCACACAGAGATTGTTAGGTCTATTAGTAAAATCTGTTGACTTTAGAAATCTTTATTGCATTATATAACAATGGTGATAATCTCAGGTGAAAATTTTCATTTTGACACCCATCTACAAAATACTGTATTACTTAGTAAATATTTATCCATAACATTTAATATTTTGGCTTTCATCTTAAATTATTTATTTCTTTCACAAGAAAGAAAATGATCTAAATCAAATTTTTATCTGGGGCCCACTGGTTGAGTTGACACGGAATGACCCTAGTACTTTTTTTGCAATCTAATAAACTAAATTATTTTGCTTGTAAATGCCTCTTTGTAGGAAAACACATTATTCTCTTTGCATAGTTTTTTAATGGCCCCTCAAATTTTTCAACCTAGGAGCTGTGTGCTCCTTGGGAAAAAAGCAAATGTGAAGTCCTGATCGTACTTCAGTGCAAAACTATAAAAACAAAATCAGTTCGATTTAGAAAACCTCATTTAGTTGGAAGAATGTAATTAGGCTAAAAACCTGCTTAAAGCAAGATCACCCAAAAATGAATCATCAATTACTCCCCCTCATTCTAGACCAGTATGACTTCTTCTGTGGAAGAGAAAAAAAGACTACATTTCACTGCACAGCATTGTTTTTTTTATGTAAACATGCACTAAACAGACGTGTTTGACCGCTGCGTTTGCGCCTCACATTTTTTGCAGCGTCTCGCACATGACATTGCATTCTTAAAATTCTAAAATGTGGCACTTAAATTAAAAGTTCAACTTAATAAAATGTCTCTTGACTCCCCTGAGTCTCATGTTTTTAAATGCAAAAAACACGCTCTGAGTGAATGGCCCCTTAGACATTCTGCTTTAAACTTTTGCGGGGGAAAAAGTCATTTGGGTTGTAAAAGACAAGAGGCTGAGCAAATATGAAA
>NW_015640468.1:194909-197607 GCF_001515625.1 Sinocyclocheilus rhinocerous
CACAACATGCTGCTGTAAGCATGTAAGAAATACTGCTGCTGCACATATAACACATATAACAAACCCCCATATATCATACATGAATCACCTCGTAGCAGATCTATACAGGTGGAGCTAGGGAAGCTAGGGAATAATCCACTGTTTTGTAAAAGGGGTCAAAATGATCAATTTGACCTGAGATTTGGAGCCAAATTACCGGGGGGTAAAATGACTTTAGAAAGATGGCAGAATCATTATTTTATTTTCACACAGAGATTGTTAGGTCTATTAGTAAAATCTGTTGACTTTAGAAATCTTTATTGCATTATATAACAATGGTGATAATCTCAGTTGAAAATTGTCATTTTGACACCCATCTACAAAATACTGTATTACTTAGTAAATATTTATCCATAACATTTAATATTTTGGCTTTCATCTTAAATTATTTATTTCTTTCACAAGAAAGAAAATGATCTAAATCAAATTTTTATCTGGGGCCCACTGGTTGAGTTGACACGGAATGACCCTAGTACTTTTTTTGCAATCTAATAAACTAAATTATTTTGCTTTACACATTATTCTCTTTGCATAGTTTTTTAATGGCCCCTTAAATTTTTCAACCTAGGAGCTGTGTGCTCCTTGGGAAAAAAAGCAAAAGTGAAACCCTGATCGTACTTCGGTGCAAAACTATAAAAACAAAATCAGTTCGATTTAGAAAACCTCATTTAGTTGGAAGAATGTAATTAGGCTAAAAACCTGCTTAAAGCAAGTTCACCCAAAAATGAATCATCAATTACTCCCCCTCATTCTAGACCAGTATGACTTCTTCCGTGGAAGAGAAAAAAATACTACATTTCACTGCACAGCATTGTTTTTTTTTTATGTAAACATGCACTAAACAGACGTGTTTGACCGCTGCGTTTGCGCCTCACATTTTTTGCAGCGTCTCGCACATGACATTGCATTCTTAAAATTCTAAAATGTGGCACTTAAATTAAAAGTTCAACTTAATAAAATGTCTCTTGACTCCCCTGAGTCTCATGTTTTTAAATGCAAAAAACACGCTCTGAGTGAATGGCCCCTTAGACATTCTGCTTTAAACTTTTGCGGGGGAAAAAGTCATTTGGGTTGTAAAAGACAAGAGGCTGAGCAAATATGAAAAAAATTTAAAATTTTCATTCTTGGGTGAAATATTCCTTTACATTTTAAAATAATGAAAGAATACAACATCACACACACATCACAAACCCAGCCACTAAGAATCAATCATTTAGAAAGTCTTCTCCTGCTGCTTGTTTTTTTTTTTTTCAAGTTTAACTGTCCAGCTTAATTTCCCATTTGCTTTTTCTACATTAACCTAAATACTCAAATTACTAGGAAGGAACAGAAGTTCTGTCATGACAACTCTCGGAGGGATTGGCATGATAATGTACATGACAATGTTAATGTATTTGGTCTTGGCGGAATAGATCTGCTACGCTGCTGCTGCTGCGGCAGAGCAAGTACCGAGACATGCTACTGCCAATACATCCACAACATGCTGCTGTAAGCATGTAAGAAATACTGCTGCTGCACACATAACACTTTGAGAGTTTTGGTTAAACCAAGGAATCTTGGGAGGCAGCACAATTAGGCTCGCTATAAAACAGCCTTGGCGCCTATAGCGTATTCACAGTATGATGCCTTATAATACACCCTCTGTAGTGCGCTCACTAGATTTTGCAGAGCAATCGAGTGTTTATTTGTTATTAACTCAACTCCGTCCGAACGGCACTCAATCATAGAACAAGGTTCACACACCCGCTGGATGAGTTTGGAGTCTGAACCTGTGACCTGATTAAATTAACTTCGACCATCCTGACACGCTGAATAATTCAAGTAGCAATGTGTGTTGCTGTAGCTCAACTAAACTAAAGTGAGCTTAATGGGCCCCTGGAGATCCATTTACACCAACTGAGTTTATAAACCTGTTGGGTGGGGGGGGGAAATCCTTAGTAACTGCAGGATGTAACGTTATTTATGGCGTCTGAATGAACATCTAGGAGTGATCCAAGGACAGATTCTTTAATTGCAGTTTAATTAATTGTGATAATTATTACTGTAAGTGGCATGGCCAGATACACACATCAATTGCCTATTTTGTATTACATCTATAGAAAAAAAAGTATTTTAAAATGCGCAAATTTTCCTGACCGCTTTCACAAAGACTCATTATAGAGAAGGATGAGTCAAAAAAGCTCCAATCAGATCATTTTGTCTTTTTTCTTTAAATTCTACATCCTTCAGAAAGGACTAGTGAAAGGCTAGTGCAAAGAGTAATTACTTATTTTGACTGACTAACACATATGAATAACCCCCATATATCATACATGAATCACCTCGTAGCAGATCTATACAGGTGGAGCTAGGGAAGGTGGAGGGTTTCTGAAGTGTGCTGCAAAACTGCTACAGCAACAGAAAGTTTAACAGAAAGACTTTAAGCAGAGATCGTGAAACCCATTTATTTTTAAATAACTCTTGTGCACACACAAATATCGGGTAAAATAAGTAATTTTTAATTGCCACCCTCTTGGAATTATTTTTCCATTAAGCTTGTTGCAATGCATTCTGGGATTGCCTTCTCTATAAAGAATACTGCTTTGAGAGTTTTGGTTAAACCAAGGAATCTTGGGAGGCAGCACTATTAGGCTCGCTATAAAACAGCCTTGGCGCCTAT
>NW_015640468.1:197667-204630 GCF_001515625.1 Sinocyclocheilus rhinocerous
AGAAAGGACTAGTGAAAGGCTAGTGCAAAGAGTAATTACTTATTTTGACTGACTTATAATGAAGTAATACAGACTAGCTTTACAATTGCCTTTTTAGATTTCAAGAATAATTCATTTTTAATTAACTTGCCGCTCATTCATCATGATCTTCCACTCTTTTATCCTTGTGGGCACTCTGAAGAGACTGTTAAACTCTTCGGTATAGCGCTGGCATGATTGACAGACAGGTTCCCTTTGGCAAGCTGACGCTTATTGTGAGACTCATTCAGATCCAAATGCTCGCAGGCCCTCGGCAACAATACGACAAGGCCAAAGTGAAAGGACGATTATGTAAACATTACAAAACGGCGATAGGTTTTCGGTGATTGAAAAATGAAATAGTGGGAGTGATTAAGTGATGAGAAGAGACTTGTTTCAGCTTTAATAAACACTGATTGATTATGACCCTCACACTCAATCAGACTCATTAAAGCACTGAGAGAGTCGTCCAAATTCCCTTTTGAACATGAAATGACATTCACACATTCAACACATGAAGTGACATAATTTGGGAACTGACTCACGTTGCCCTTGGCAAGATCAGGCGTAAGGTGTCCCGACAGGAAAAATAACACAAAACAACAACTACAAATTCCCTATGTAGCGAATAACTAGGCATATTTCAATAAAATGTTAATAAAATATGTACTGGTGATTCATGCACAATAAGACCAAGGACATTTATTACAGTATGAAAGTAAAATGCTTGTTTTTAAAAGAAGCTGTTCTCCCAAAAGAGCACTTCTCTCTTTGTAGATTTCTGCTTTTGCAGAAACAAATAAAACTAAATAATTGTAATAAATAAATATATAAATAAAATAAATAAACAAACCTTTAAAAATATTTAAAACAGAGGTGTTGTGTGTTTAGTTCCTTGCCAGTATTTTAATCTTTTGACTTTTCTTGAAAACCTGCCAAGAAAGAAGAGTGGGAATTTTTATGAAACACAAAAAAAAAAATATATATATATATTGTAAACCTTGTTAAACATGGTATTGGTGGAAGATCCCAACGCTTTACCAGATTGTGAGCCCCATTAAAGTGCTTGAGACAACACAAAATCTGTCATTTAACTCAAACCGTTCACGTACATCACCTGCCTTGATAATATTGAACAAACGAATGAACGGGTGAACGAACAAATCAATCATTTTCAAACGTTTTCTGAACATAACTTCATAGGTAGCATTTTATAATAACTTAATTTAATAAGTCATAACAAAATCATAGGTAACACTTTACAATAATGTTCCATTCGTTACCTTTAGTTAATGCATTCATTTACATTAACTAATAATGAGCACAACAAATACATTTGTAACAATATTTATTAATCTTTGTTAACATTAGTTAGTAAAAATGCAACTGTTCATTGTTAGCTGTTAACTCAGCTCTAGGAAATAATATTAACAGATACAGCTTCTTATTTTAATAATATAATATTAAATGTTGAAATTACATTAACTAAGATTAAAGTGTTGTAAACAAGCTCCCCTGTAAGCATTATTACTGTGGATGTACAAACTCAACAACAGCTCAGCATGTAAACATCATCTATTCTCAATTTCAGCACTCACTACCGAGCTCCAGAGTGCTTCTGGAACCAATATCAGCACTAGAGTTGTTCGCCGGGGGCTTCATTAAACAGGTTTCCATGGGTTTACAGCTGCACACGAGCCTGAGATCAGTACAAACACGCTCTCTAGAGTGATCACGATTCACACTTCACGCCACACTATCTGGCAATCTGACAGCACTTGCCTAAATGCATATGCCAACTGTAAAGTTTGGTGGTGGAGGAGAAATGGTTTGGGATTGTTCCATGGTGCAGAACAGGTCCCTTCGTTCCAATGCGGGAAATATTATCTAAAATCAACACCACGCAAATGATACTGGAGATGATTTTGCTCATCCAAAGTACTTACTGTTTCAGCATTATAATGATTATAATCCCCACACACAAAGTGTAGTCCAGAAATGCTTTTAGACATTGATTTTAGGCCCTTCAGCACAAGCTTGGTGCTTTTGTAAATTCGGATGATGTAACAACTTATTAAAATATGAATACTGTTATTACAATACTTCAAAATATTACAATAAAACACATGTTTAAATGCTTTTAGCTGGGGAGGCAAATTGCTCTTGTCAATTAATATATTAGAATGGGTCTATATATACTCTATGAGAATATAGAGCCAACCTTATCCCATCAAACATATTCAATAACTGCCTCGGTAAACCCATGTTGCAAGTAAAATCTTTGAAGTTCATGCTAAAATTTTAGTGTAAGGATACAATTCCCACCATGAAGTGGAAAGATTAGACAACATCAGCAGAAAAAGTTTCTTCCACCCTTCCTTCCTCGACTACTGTACTTCATTAAAAAACACACTAGCTCATGTTTACTCTTATGCATTGTGGCAAAGAGACACAGACCAAATGAGAACAGGCAAGCTCCCACAGGGAGTATCTGTATCTTTATCTGTTCATTATAAGCGCTATATAAAAATATCTGAAGTGAGTGAAATACAGGCCTTAATAATAAGCAAAGCCGTCAAATATTTACTCAGGGAAAATAAAATGTCATTAGGTTATCTCTGTTTTATACCTTAATGATATTTTATTAAAAAAAAAGGGCCATCCTTTAAGAAACATTGTGCCATTTGCACCTGTTTTTTTAAGTCACATATATGAAATTTAACTTTAATGTTTATTCTACCAACAATTCTGATTAGTGGTCTTTATTTCTTTTTTCTTTCCTTTTTTTTGATACTCTTGTTCAGCATTTAAATTTGCAGACATTTACAGTATATTGTTATTATATTGTATTACAAATAAATACTGTTCTTAACTAATTATGAGCCATTACAGGAGTAAGGAGTAAAATATATTAACATAGAAAACAGTTACTTTATTTTAAATTCTAATTATATTATATTATATTTAATTATTATTATATTATTATAATAAACACAGCCTTGGTAACCATAAGAAACTTTTAAAAACATATTTAAAAAAAAAACACTAACTGGCCCCAAAGTGTATGAATTCTGTAATTTATTCTGTTATTAAGTGTATGAATTCTGTCAGTTGTGTACATTTTGGTATCAGTTGTTCTGCCTTATAATGAATTAACACTATAATTGAAACTTGTTCCTCTTCAGGAACTCGAGCTGCGTCGAAAACGTTAGGGGAACGCCTTCTGCGACCCACGCTCTGAATCACATGTGAAATCAGTCCAATAGCTGAACGGGACGTCACGGCGGATGACGTCATGACCAGGAAGCTATAAAAGCACGTGCGGCGGAGCCAGCGTCAGCTTTCTCCAACTCAGTTACATTCAAAATATTTTCGGCCAACTCTGTGGTCATGCTTAACCAAACCAACACTTCTATGTCACACCCACCAACATGATGCCAGAGCAAAGCATTATTATCATAAAGGTTGAAAGTCATAGCATAACACAATTCAACAGAAAGCGAGGGCCAAAGACAAATTCTCCATTTTCTTAAAATAATTTTTAAGAAAAAACTACTACTACTAATGAAATCATGATATCTTTATTAGAATAAAGGCAACATTTTAACAGAAAGAATGTTTTATTCTATAAAACACAGTAAACAGAGTTACCATTATCTATGACTCTCTACGTCAATAATGTGACCATGTTCAGTATCCTGTAAATTTCAGTAGTAAGTCAAGGGGACACCAATATGATACAACTGGCACTATTTCCTGGGAATCAAACACTAGGAAACACCATAACCTTAAATACTACCTGAAATTTCAGAAGCACATTTAGAAAGCAGGATCGGAACAATCATGGAACAATATTTCTGTAATAATTGAGCATTAAGAAGTTAATGGATAACAAATGGCGGTACATGGGAGAGGAAAATAGAAATGATTACGGTTTACAAATATTTATCATTATCAAAGAAAATATTGAATTCAAACATGCCCTTAAACTGAATTCAAAACAAGCAAATCGATGTGATTAAGTAGGTCATACAGCTGTACTAAGCTACAATTGCATGCAATCCAATGAAAGGTGAATCCAAAACATCAAAACCTGTGATCTCTTGTTAATGGTGAAATTATTGGAAAAAAGAGCACCTTTTGTTAAACTCAGTTTGTCCATTCAGCATGAGCACTTATTAATGTTTAATGAGCAATCACTTGAACCACTTGTAATGGTATACTATCAAACAGATACAGCTCATCACACTGCAAATTAAAGGGTGAATTCTTTGGTAGAGGATGATCAACAGTAATCCTCTTGTCTGATCGCTACATGATATAAAGAATCCTGACAACTATGTATAAATGTTGAGTATGTTATAACAGGGTAATAATGTAATATTGATATCATTGCTGTCTCTACTGAAAGACCATTTTGTCTGGTAACCTAAAACATGCGCTTCATGTGGTAACATGTAAAAGAACTGGTTTTATTCAAGTCAAAAACATTAGCGACTCGAATAAATATACCAATGGAAGTAATAGACAAGATCTTTACTGTAACATCTGCACATTTCCATCTTTTACCTCCCACATCTATATATATATATATATAATCATGGCCAGTATAAATGTTTTAATTCATGGTCAACAAACATGTTCAAAGTCATCATATGTACAAATAAAAATGCCAATTTTATTTCGGAATGCTCATATATATATATAGTGTGAATTCATACACTTTTCTTAACGCAGTCACAATGAAAACACCCAAACTCTATATTTAAAAACTAAACTATAATAATATGAAGTGAGCATTTGAGCTTTTCTCAACTTTTTCATGCTGTCACTACTTGCTCCGCTCCACTGTCAATCCCACAATCCCCGTGCGAACGTGCAAACCTGCTGCTCAGCTTCAACAGAGAATGCCTTCAATATGCCTGCTCATGTCCGCTCACTTCACGCCAGTGGACATGTACAGCAACTGTTGTTTAAACTTAGGGTTAGGTTTTTTTTTTTTTTTAAACTGTAACCCAACCAACCGCATCGTAACATGCAGTACAACCACTCAGAACACCTTAGAAGCCACAGAGCAACACCCTGACAACTACCAAATATGTTAAAGGGGTCCTATTATGCTCTTTTACAAAGTCTTGATTTTGTTTTGGGGGTGTACTAGAACAGGCTCTCATACTAGGTTGTTCGAAAAACACATTATTTTTCACATATTTTACATTATTACAACACCTCTCTCCTCGCCCGATACTGATACTTTTATTTTTGGTACTTGCCAATACTGAGTACCGATACCGATATTTTTATTTCATTTGTAAATTTTTCAAATATTGGGTACAGAAACCAAAAGAATATATATAATGTGAGTTGGTTAACTTCATTTATCAAATAGATACAGTAAAACAAAAATTTATTCAGAGACCTTCAACATTTCTCACATTATCACAGTTTATTCGCTATATAGTTTAGAAAATGGTAATACAATATGACAAGAACTCAGAGTTAAACTGTGTCAGAACAAATTCAGCTTGATAATGTTAGATAACTCTGATAGAAAGCTATGTAATCGATTACAATCAACCAAAAAATATTCAGATGGTATGACAGTATTTACACAACTATCAATACTTAGTCGGGCAACCCTTAGCCTTAATGACAGCCTGTAGTCTCCTGGGCATGCTGTCACTCGGCTTCAGTGGAGAATGAATTCGATACGCCTGCTCATGTCTGCTCACTTCGCGCCAGTAGATATGTACAGCAACTGTTGCTCAAACTTAGGGTTACGTATTTTTTTAAAACAGTAACCCAACCATCAACATCGTATCATGCGATACAACCACACAGAACACCTTAGAAACCACAGAACAAAACCTGATAACTACCAAATAAGTTTAGCACCAGTGGCATTTTCTTTAGAAAAATGTAGGTTAATTATTCCTGCAGTTGCGATTGGTGTCTCTACACTTACACAACCTGACCTCGGCAGAAGAAACACTGTGACATAATGTTTATCCTTGCGGGATATAATGCAACTCTTTGTGTAATTACTGCATCTCTTTTCTCTTGGGTGCTTTTAAAATAACTTCATTATTCTTTCTTGTTTAACCACCACATTTCTCTTGAGAATATTACGTAACAACATGAAGAAAGTGAGTTTTTAATGAAATATCACAACAGGGACAGCAGAGGATCAATGAAAAAACAAAGTTCAGAGTTGAAGGTATTGCTGGACAACAGGCTGAATCAAAAAAAGAAAAGAAAAATGCATTCATGCATTTGCACCTAAAACACGAACAAGAGTTTTTAGCCAACTGGACATTGTACACAGACGTTCATAAAATGCATTTTGATATTGAAATCTGTCCCAGTTGGCCTGTAATCTCAGTGGGCATTAGAGCAGCTCTAGGGTAATGAGGCAGCCTGAGCAGGATGGCTGGTTTTGGTCCCATGTGAGCCAAACACTTAACCACTGAATATGCTTTTCAGTGTATAAAACTACAGTTTACATGCTTCAGTACTCTTCAAACATAGTAGAAAATTGCTCTCAGAAGAGGGAGAGCATTATGGGTATACATGATATTATCTGAAGGTATAGCCTACACAGGCCCGGCACCAGAGGGGGGGCATCCCTCTCGAACCGAGGGGGACAGTCGGACTTGAGTTTAGCGCAACTGCCTGCTGATTGCTTTTAGATGGAAAAGCTGCCCATAACCCCTGGTCTAGGATCTGTTTTGTTCGTTTTGTTCGTAAAACGAAATAGATTTGGCAAACAATCCAGTGTATCTGCCCTTCTGCTTTGGAAAGCGTCAAATGATTTTACAATGCATTTTCTCAGAGGTAAACAATGTAGCCAATCACAGACATGTTTGTTGATTTCTAAAACGCAATGGCCAATCAGAGGTGTTTAGGTTGGAATCCACGCACTCACCGCTCCAGTCACCGTTTTTT
>NW_015640468.1:204672-207597 GCF_001515625.1 Sinocyclocheilus rhinocerous
TTCGGTCTGAATCATTTTTGGTCCCAAATTTGTATCAGTTTTACTGGTAGTCCACTGTATGAAGAATTTTTGGGTATAATTTGTCACAGTTTACTTTATTTTGCTATCCTCACTTACATAAATGAGCAATAGTGTCCTGCATCCCTTATTGTAACCACTCTAAGTTCGTCTGCCTTGGGAAAGCTAGCGTGTCTCCGACATAGTGATAACACTCGTTGCCTTCTCTAGTGCAGCTCAACCAGGTCTGGTCCCATTCGTTGATATTTGTGATAACACAAATCCCGTAAAATATGCGTTGTAGTCCAAACGAGTCATTCGTTGTAGTTTTTGAAAAGTGATTTCTGTTAAATAAAATATCTCCCTTTGAAGTGGACTTTGAACTTTGTAACTTCGCAGATCTTTTTTATGTGCAAACAGCAACATTACAGACTAACTAAAGTTGAAAAAGTGAAAAAGCATAATAGCACCAGAGGCAATTTCTTTGGGAAAATGTAGGCTAATTATTCTTGCAGTTTCAGATGGTGTCTCTAAACTTAAACAACCTGACCTCGGCAGAAGAAACACTGTGACATAATGTTTATCCTTGCGGGATATAATGCAACTCTTTGTGTAATTACTGCATCTCTTTTCTCTTGGGTGCTTTTAAAATAACTTCATTATTCTTTCTTGTTTAACCACCACATTTCTCTTGAGAATATTACATAACAACATGAAGAAAGTGAGTTTTTAATGAAAGATCACAACAGGGACAGCAGAGGATCAATGAAAAAACAAAGTTCAGAGTTGAAGGTATTGCTGGACAACAGGCTGAATCAAAAAAAGAAAAGAAAAATGCATTCATGCATTTGCACCTAAAACACGAACAAGAGTTTTTAGCCAACTGGACATTGTACACAGACGTTCATAAAATGCATTTTGATATTGAAATCTGTCCCAGTTGGCCTGTAATCTCAGTGGGCATTAGAGCAGCTCTAGGGTAATGAGGCAGCCTGAGCAGGATGGCTGGTTTTGGTCCCAGGTGAGCCAAACACTTAACCACTGAATATGCTTTTCAGTGTATAAAACTACAGCTTACATGCTTCAGTACTCTTCAAACATAGTAGAAAATTGCTCTCAGAAGAGGGAGAGCATTATGGGTATACATGATATTATCTGAAGGTATAGCCTACACAGGCCCGGCACCAGAGGGGGGGCATCCCTCTCGAACCGAGGGGGACAGTCGGACTTGAGTTTAGCGTGTATAATAGTCTTACTCATACAACTGCCTGCTGTTGCTTCTGATTGCTTTTAGATGGAAAAGCTGCCCATAACCCCTGGTCTAGGATCTGTTTTGTTCGTAATAATAGCATAACGAAATAGATTAGGCAAAGATGTGATTCTGCAACCGAGCCTGGTCCAAATGCAGAATTTAGGTAAGAAAACGGTTATTATTTGTATTGGCTGCCACGCCAAATCATGCACACCTGCTTGCTTTTCTGTTTAATTTAACAGTGTTTTTGTGAACATATATATGCTTTAAAAACAAATATTTGTAACACTTTACAATAAGGTTCGATTAGTTAATGTTAGTTAATGTATTAAAGTGTATTGTAAAGTGTTACCTAAATGTATTTCGAGCGTTCACTTAAAAATATTACCATCACCCCATCAATTATTCAAACGGATGTTTAAAAATGTACCAGTCACAATCAAATGAAAGTAAAACTGAATGGCATAAACAACTGCACTCACTCAATTCCCCTCCAGCAACAATTATTGTGGTATTTATACGCACTTTCATGAGATCGGGTAGGCTTATCCCTGATCAACACAACTGTGAGGTGGCCTTGGTCAACACAAGATTATACTTTTTATCTATTGGTAATGATGATACCCGAAAAGCTCAAACTACTTAGCTGACTTTGTTGGGAAGGCCTTCAGAAATGTGTGATTTAATTGAATCTTCAAATTTCAAACTGGTTGAATCTAGCTCATGATAGTTCCTGATCCTATTCCCCCTTTCCTTTTCTCTTCTCTTTTACTCCACTTTTCTTTTAACTTCTACAATACTAGACAAAACATACCAAAAAATGACTGCAAATGTTGTGACCTTGACTCTGGACCTTCCAAGACAATCAAATTGAGGTGTCAAATTCAAATTCAAATTCAAAATTCAAGTCAAATGTGAAGAAAATGACAAGCTCATACAGAATGCAAGTTGTTTTAAACAAGCTGCCAACAGGGATTTTTTTATTTAATTTTATTTAATATATAAAATATTTTTATACTTGGTATTCAAGATTGTCTCTTTTTCTCCAATACTTTTTTATACTTGGTATTCAAGATTGTCTATTTTGCTCCAATACTTTTTTATACTTGGTATTCAAGATTGTCTCTTTTGCTCCAATACTTGTATGCACTTCTGCATTACAGTTATGACAACTTGCTGCCAACATATAGTATTGTCTTGTATTAGAAACACTATGTGAGAACCAGGATGATTTCAGGCTTTTTCGTTTATTCACTACAAACAAATTAATGTAGACAAAAGGCAATATATATATATATATATGTGTGTGTGTGTGTGTGTGTGTGTGTGTGCATATAAGGTCATGAATATTCAAAAAATGGTTTTATTAACCATTCATCATTGCTTAGCTTGTGTATGCATAATCATTTGCAAAATTAAGATTTATAAAGTGCACAGTATACAATTTGATGCAGTTTTCATGCAGTTTTATGCATGAGGCCTCAGGACTCCTACAAAAGGGACTAACCTTGTCCTTGTCCATCCAATGGATGACAAAGATCGTCTCAGGTTACTTGTGTAACCATGGTTCCCTGAGGGGAAGGAGACACTGCGTCCTCTAGGGGTCGCTATGGGGAACGCCTCGTCGTGACCCGTGTTTGAAGCATACATTGAAAAAACACCAACTCGTTGGCCGG
>NW_015640468.1:209103-210627 GCF_001515625.1 Sinocyclocheilus rhinocerous
ACTTTTATTAAAAAAAAAAAAAAAAAAAACACTCTACTTTGCCTTTTAAGGTCAGCAAAAAGTTCAAGGTGGCATAATAAGACGTGATGTACTGCTGTAATTCAGTACGTCTCTAGGCAAACAGGTCCATCATAGCTCAATAAAATGCAATCCATTAAAGATCTGAGTAAAATGACTTTTTATCCAGATGTCATCGCTGAAATGGTGATGGCTGAGAGAAAGACAAGTGGCATAATTTACAGGCCATTTTATGTTTGACGTTGCTGTAATTCTTACAGTTTACTGAAAGATTTTGTTCATGACAAGGGAAGTGTCATATCCATGTCTTTAGAAAACTCCTGAGGAAACACATAATGGGAATTAAATTAAGATGTTAAAGTCAAACATTGTTCATTTACCACAACAGCTCTTGAACAAATGAAGTCTTGGCCTTGACATGTTCTTTTGAAAGTGCCGATCTCAATTTCAACATGTCTAAGGCACAATGCTGGGTGTAATTACTCCAGTGTGACATAACACATCAAAGGTTTTAGTTTAATTTGATTTTAGCTGTAGGGGTTACTATGGTCCCAAGGAAGCTTTGTATATAATAGTGATTTTTGTAATGCATATGACAATGATATATTGGTATTGTATTTGTTTATCAGATACTTGAGATTTGTTAAAGTATCAGTCTATATTGGAATTAATTATACATTCTCATTTCCACCTGTTTTTATATTATTATATTTTTTTAAACTGAAAATAATACAAAGATTGGAGTATATTTTACAAGAAAATACTAAGTATTTCTACCTCAAAATTATTTACATTTAATTAAATCTATTACATGCTGTTTTTCATACTGAATTGTGAAATAGCAATTTTTATGTGAAATTTGTTTCTATGCCAATGATAGTTCCTGATCCTATTCCCCCTTTCCTTTTCTCTTCTCTTTTACTCCACTTTTCTTTTAACTTCTACAATACTAGACAAAACATACCAAAAAATGACTGCAAATGTTGTGACCTTGATTCTGGACCTTCCAAGACAATCAAATTGAGGTGTCAAATTCAACCAAAGTCAAATGTGAAGAAAATGACAAGCTCATACAGAATGCAAGTTGTTTTAAACAAGCTGCCAACAGGGATTTTTTAATTTAATTTAATTTAATATATAACATATTTTTATACTTGGTATTCAAGATTGTCTCTTTTTCTCCAATACTTTTTATACTTGGTATTCAAGATTGTCTCTTTTGCTCCCATACTTTTTTATACTTGGTATTCAAGATTGTCTCTTTTGCTCCCATACTTTTTTATACTTGGTATTCAAGATTGTCTCTTTTGCTCCAATACTTGTATGCACTTCTGCATTACAGTTATGACAACTTGCTGCCAACATATAGTATTGTCTTGTATTAGAAACACTATGTGAGAACCAGGATGATTTCAGGCTTTTTCGTTTATTCACTACAAACAAATTAATGTAGACAAAAGGCAATATATATATATATATATGTGTGTGTGTGTGTGTGTGTGTGTG
>NW_015640468.1:211622-222371 GCF_001515625.1 Sinocyclocheilus rhinocerous
ACTTTTATTAAAAAAAAAAAAAAAAAAAACACTCTACTTTGCCTTTTAAGGTCAGCAAAAAGTTCAAGGTGGCATAATAAGACGTGATGTACTGCTGTAATTCAGTACGTCTCTAGGCAAACAGGTCCATCATAGCTCAATAAAATGCAATCCATTAAAGATCTGAGTAAAATGACTTTTTATCCAGATGTCATCGCTGAAATGGTGATGGCTGAGAGAAAGACAAGTGGCATAATTTACAGGCCATTTTATGTTTGACGTTGCTGTAATTCTTACAGTTTACTGAAAGATTTTGTTCATGACAAGGGAAGTGTCATATCCATGTCTTTAGAAAACTCCTGAGGAAACACATAACGGGAATTCAATGTTGTTGGCTTGATGACCGCACGAGGCGATTCAGACCGGTTTCACAATCGGACATCGCTAATCCCCAGAGGCCGCACAAATCAGTCAGTGGCCCTGGTGTCGCGCTCGTTACGATGAGATTCCCGTTCATGTCGCACGTTCACAATACCACACATTGAGTGAAACAGATAAGATTCAGTCAGGATCCAGAGTAAAGCTTTTAAAATTTAAACTGTGATTTTTTTTCTCTTTAAGATCTTAAAGGGTTAGTTCACCCAAAAATTCTGTCATCAATTACTCACCCTCATGTCGTTCCAAACCCGTAAATCTGTAAAATAATCCATGTGACATCAGCGGTTCAACCGCAATTATAGGAAGCTATGAGAATATTTTTTTGTGCGCAAAAGAAAAATAAAACTTTATTGAACAATTCGTCTCCTCCGTGTCACCCTGTAGTGCCATTTTGGAGAGTATACGCTGGACGTAACATTTCAGTTGCGTTGCTGTCTATGCAGGGTCAGACAGCTCTCAGATTCCATCAAAAATATCTTAATTTGTGTTCCGAAGATGAACGAAGGTCTTACGGGTTTGGAACGACATGAGGGTGAGTAATTAATGACAGAATTTTCATTTTTGGGTGAACTAACCCTTTAAGTTAGGGAAATCTCACACAGCAAGTGCCATAAACCATATTAATATAAGGTGCAGATGAAAAAACACGCCAGAACCCCTTTCTTTAGCTTACCTCTGAGCAGAATTACAATGAAATGCAGAGTATGGAGACGCAACATGTTTGTTCTCGACCTGTGAGAAACTTCAGTCTTACTGGATGGCACGGAACGGCAATGAAAGTGAAAAGGGATCCCTTTGCGCGCGGAGAGATGATCACAAAATTGCGCAATTAAGTTCCAGCATCGCTCTCGGAGGATATCCCGAAGCATTCATCATAATGTTCTTCAGTTCACACCGGGGTCGGTTTACTTTACTTCAGGTCAAAAAGGCTTGAGAGTCCGAACATCCGGTGACGCATTATATGGGATGTATAGGCGGTCAAGATCCTGAAGGATGCCGCTGTCTCCTCGTTACGCGACAGATCCTTCACAAATATTGTGCTTTTCTCACATCCGAAGTATGTTCCCATGCGTCGCTGTATCCAACTGCTCGGTCTGCGGTATTTTTGGTGTTAGGTAGCAGCGAGTGAATTTAATTTCCGTTCCTTGGCTACTTTTGTCTTTCTAGTGAAGTCTGGCGGGTTGGGTGGCGTTGCTGTGGGATTTTTCCTCCTGATGCGTGATGCGTAAGGCAGGATCCGTGTTTCCTCCGCATCCGCTCTCACATCCTCTAATGCGGAATTATCCTGCACATCCTAAAAGTTCCTCAAGCGCACGATTGCACCATTTGCGCTTTCCATATCTTGGGTGTCGCTTGGAATAGCCTAACCTGCAGAGATGAAGAATAATACTTGGCTGGTTTCCTTCCTCAGGAGATGATGCCAAGAACGCTTTCCATATCTTGGGTGTCGCTTGGAATAGCCTAACCTGCAGAGATGAAAAATAATACTTGGCTGGTTTCCTTCCTCAGGAGATGATGCCAAGAAAAAAAGACAACAAGCTTCTTCTGATATTCAGGAACACCTAAGAGAAAACAAATACCATCAGCAAACCGTGTGCTTAAAAATAAGTGCATGTGGGTTTGAAGAGGTTTTTCTGCGCCAACCTCTCCTCTCCACTCTAGCGCAGACACTGGCAAGTCCAAACTGAGGTGCAGGGTTAAATCATCACCTGAGGCACCAACATTAACATCAAGGGCTCCCCGCAGACTTCTGTGCAAATAAGT
Organism: Sinocyclocheilus rhinocerous; assembly: GCF_001515625.1. Lineage (NCBI taxonomy): Eukaryota > Metazoa > Chordata > Actinopteri > Cypriniformes > Cyprinidae > Sinocyclocheilus > Sinocyclocheilus rhinocerous. The sequence goes on from NW_015640468.1 coordinate 213,804, forward strand.
TTTCCCTGAACATGACAGTAGCTATCATAACACATTTCAGATTCTTCATAGATTGCAAAACGTATGCGTTTACTAGAGCAGTCGAAATAATTTTGCCCTTAGACATAAAAAGTTGGAGACACAAATGGAAAAAAGTTCTTGGTAGTTTATGGATGTCTGTTTTCCCAAGTATTTAAGTAAGTAAACATTAATGTGGCATGGCAGAAGTTCATTTACACGGTTTTGACGATAATTATAAGTGACAATAAATATGGTCATTTATAATCTAATTTTAATCACTGTAAAGCAACAGCGACTCCTTGTGGGCACAAAGTGCATATACGCGTGTGGGTGAGGTTTTATTTATATTTAGGAGAGCACATGTCCATTGAAAAATAGTCAAATCTAAAATGACCTAAATGTGGAGACCAGCCAACAGTCTGTGAGGAAAATGGCTTAATAAACCTAATAAATGTCTTAATGAAAACCTAAAAGTGCAAAAATGTAAGTGTGAGGGTTAGATGCAGGAGTTATGGTGACTAAAATATCATTCATTCTGTATAAAAACAATGGAAGTCGATGGAAAGTCCACACCACCATAGAAAAACAAAAGTGTGTGTATGCAAAACTGTAAAAATAAGTTGTAAATAAAACAAAGATTACTGCAGTGTGCTTAAAAATACAATTTCAGTCCTAATTTAAAATTTTGCATTGCTTGCAGTTTCTTTGTCATTAGTTTTGAAATGTTCTAAGTGAAAATTGTTTCTACACCAATTCTTTTTTTTTTTTTTGTACAGAAGGAGACAAGGACACAATTGTGACAGACGATCTGAACAGATGACACGCTTATATGTGTAGTTCATTCTGGAGCGAGCTGCTTACATTTATTCTCTAATGTCTAATTCTGAAACTAATTTTGCATTATGGAAGTCAATGTGTTGTGTGCTACTGTCGTGCCAACAAGAATTTACAAGGATTGATCAGTTTCATATGCGATGAATATAAGGTTTAGGCTTGGTAGGCCATTGCAGAATGTTTTTGTACTTATTTTGCAATTCAAGACAGGTTTTATCAGATTCATTGGGTTTATTATAAAAAGCATCCATCAGTGCTGTCAGACAAAACTGTGGAATACTGAGTTAATGTTCATGCATCAATCAATCAACTCCTCCGCACTGCAGCTTCAGTACAATGCGGTTACAAAATTATAGGACATTATACAAAATTCCTCTTTTTTCACATCTTTAAATCATACAGTTTCTAGTAAATAGATGCTTCTACAATAACAGATGTGTAAAGGTTCGGTTCCTAGACACTGATCACAAGAGGTATCTGAAATAGACATACATAAGAGATGATTGCCTCTGAAAGGAAGAGAAAGAGTAACCATTGCATCTTCAACAAGCTACTCAACAGATGTGCAACACTCCTTTAGCTGCCACTTCGCCATTTGTCATAAACCTTCTTGAAAAGAAAGCAGCACAGAAATATACAGAGCTGACAAGATACCCCACTTTCCTGCCATCACAGCATCATCACGTCCTTTGAGAACCCTTGAACGCAGGCTAAACGTGGGCTCACACACATTGAGATCAGATTGCATCTATACGCATGTCTATCTTATGCTTAATTAAGTTAGCGAGCATCGCACTTGAATACTAATGAGAATGCTCTCCCACATTACTGAATGATAGAAAAGAAAGCTGGCAGTCGGCCCAGTTAGAAAAGAGAGAGGAGAAAAAAAAAACATTGAATACAAAATGCAATTATAATCAGCTGCTTCATCTACAATCAGGCTTTCATGTAAGTCTTTTGTGCCTCCATTTGTTGATGAGGGCCTTTGATGTCTCGCGACTCGCAAAACAGATGAGAGGCGGGAAAAGGGGATTGGGGATCAGCAGGTTGGGTTAAATGAACAGCGGTGTTATTTACTAAATAGCGTGCTGCAGGATCCCTCGAAACAGAAATATTTTATGCTAAAGTCGCCTTGACTTCATTAGAGCTGAAATGAACAGACGTCTGAAGTGTGACTGCACTGAAAATAGTCTAACCTGCTTTAAGCTGGTCTTGGTTGGTTTATGTTAGTCTTCCAGTCTGGCCAAGATGGTCTTAGCTGGGTTAAGATGGTCTAAAAAGCCTGACCAGCTGTAAAGTTCCCAAAAACCCCTCTGAAACCAGCCAGCAGATGAGACCGACCAGGCTGGGAGACCAGCTTAGACCATCAAACAAGCTTTTGTCACTAGGTTATCTGCATTAGTTAACATGAACTAACAATGAAAAAATACTTTAAAAATAATTTATTAATCTTTCATTTGTCAACATTTACAGAATGCATTAACTAACATTAATGCATGGGACCTTATTGTAAAATGCTATCACAAAGGGATATAAAATAGCTATAAAGTGGCTCCAAAACATTTTACAAATGTATGAATTCTTAAAATGAATGAATGTCATTCTATTAACAACAAATGATGTTTGTTAAAAAGATAACAACTGTTGGGGTCCAAACAACATTGGGCACAACTGACTTTCATTGTATGGCCCAAAAACACTGGACTAAATGGAAAATATCTTCTTTTGTGTTCAACACAATAAACTCATACAGGTTTAGAATGATATGAGGGTAAGTAAATGATCATTTATATCATTTATCTATCCATAATTATTAAAAAATGTTTATGAAATGTGTTCCTTGAAAAGTGCTATCTTTGATTAAAATAAATGCCACATGTGGTGATATCATAGTCATTGCAATTATATTCATAGATTGATACATGTGGCTTAAGTATTCACTTACTTTTTGAGACCGCTGTATGTTGAAAAGCAGTATCTTTACAGAATTTATAATCGTTTTAAAATGAAGTTTTTCTAACAATGTGTTTACACAGACTTTTGGACCCGTTTTGCCTCCGTAGTTCTTCCTGTGTTTCCTTTTATGGTCTTTTTCCTGTTCTTGTTTAGTTTGATTACTTTATGATTCCATGAACCTGTGTTCCCCTGATTGCCCTGAGTTTATAAGCCCCAGTCTCTTCAGTTTGACTTTGGTTTTGTCGGGTCTACTCGTTGTGAACGTCATCCTTGTGCTCTGTGTTTCCCTATTGAATCATTAAAGACTCTCATTTTTGTGAAATATCCTTGTTTCCTCGTTCCCGTGCTCCAGCGTATTGTGACAGCAATAGACTACAATGGAAATAGAACTCACAGTGAACTTAAAAACACATTTTAACCAATTTCAAGAATTATTTAGACGGAAATGGAGAACAAAAAAATAAATGCACTCACTCCAACACAGTAATAGGATTTGAAATGGATTTTGCTATTATTTCACACTTTTGGCAAAAGGTAAATACACAAAGGCTTGAGCACACAGGAGGCCTGCTCTATAAAAAATAAGAGCTTAAATGTTCACTGAAATGCACATGCACACATACAAACACACAAACGCTGTTGTATCCTGCTGAGAATGCTGGGAGTCAGAGATTAAGTTCTCTTCAGATGAGGCATTATTCTGCCATCATCCATTCAAACTTGAGTCACTGTCATGAGTTGTCTAAAGACAATTATAAATCCCTATTGATTGCATTCTATTCCCCCTAGAGCCATCTAAATGACTGATATTCACTCTACCTGCTTTCCTCACGTCTAGATCACTTTTCCACTACCACTTATTCTCAAATCCACCTAATGTACTGTTCTGTCTTCATAAGCGAGCTATTATATATATGAACTGTGGAGGTCAGAGTGCATGCGTTCATGGGTCTCAGATCGGCTGGTAAGCTCATCAGATTGTTAGTGGTAAGGGAATACGGCATGAGAACAGAGCAGAGGCCTTTTCTTCAGGCTGTCAGTCAGAGCATGTTGTGCCAGACTAGAAACAGCAAGGTTTAAAAGATTCCCGGTAGTCCAGAAAGCTGAAAGCTGAGGTACAGAGCAACATTAGTTGTTTATGAGGCAATGTAGGCAACACCTGGAGATGCACATGTAGTATTCATATTTTATATTTCTATGTGTGTATATTTTTCTATATTTTTAATATAAAATAATATATATTATATAATATATAATGATTATATATATGATTATATTTATATTAAAAATAGAAAACTATACACACATAGGAATTAGTGATTAAAATAATCTGTTAAAAAACTAAACTGTAACTAAAACTAAAAAGAAATGCAAAGAAAACTGTATCAATAAAAACTATTTTCAATTCAGTATGCTGGGGAAAGTAGAACTGCTTGAATGAGATCTGCCAAACTTATAATAATGACATAAGCTCACAAGCACACCAGAGATCGGACCTCTGCTTCTAGAGTTACACGGGCCCTAGGTGTGGGTCTCCCCACAAGACCCCTTCCAGACAGCTGCTGAAGATATTAACTCTATTCTGTTACGACAGAGCCCCTTTTGTTCTGTGTGTGAACATGTTTTTGACATTTACATTGGCAGCTCTGGAGTGTCTGGACTGTATTTTGGACCATATTGAGGAAAACTGAGAGGTGAAGTTTGCTGGAGGTGCAGTACACATGAGCTTTTTATCAAACGCAGTGTCATTTGTCACTGACGGCAGTTTGGCTGCATGTTCAGCTCTCTGGCAGAACATAGAAGAATTGATGGTGTTTTGCAGTGCTTAGATTCATGTCTTACAGGCAATATCGCAACATCTGGAATTTCAATATTCTAGACCAAAAGTTGTAAAATATTAGGTAGGCTTTGCGTGTTTATTCTTGAGGGCTAGAACTTCACCAGGACGTAGATCATACAAGAGGTGATTTCATAACAGTTGTACCACTTTATAATGTGCAGTATTTCAGTGAAAAGCACTGATATAAAAAATCAGTTTCATCCTGATAAGCCAATAATTATGTTACAGCTGATAACCGATAAAGTATTAAAATTCCAAACTGTTTTGTCTAAATAAAATAAATGAATAAAACAAAAAACTACAGCCAGTACACTGTTAGCGATTTCTGTAAATTACACAGTATTTAACTGTAATATGAACTGTACACTCTGTCTTCGTTTTGACCACGTCGGTAGCAGGTGAGTTGTTATGTGAACTTGTATGAAATTCGGTAGCAGGTGAGTTGTTATGTGAACTTGTATGAAATTGTTGGCCAACAAACTGTGCTTTTAATGGTACAGCTGTATAAAATTACCGCATATTTTACAGTAAAAAACTAAAAGTACAGTACACATACTGTAAATACATTTACAGCAAGTTAAATTATACTGTAAATATGAATACAGTATTTTTTACTGTAAGTTTAATTTACAGTACGTTACTGGCGAACTGCTGCCAGTAAGTTACTGTAATTTCTACAGGAAATTTTTAACAGTGTAGTTTTAAATGCTTATAAATGATATATGCAATTATTGCTAAATCAAATGCAGTAATTAAAAAAAAACGAACTCTAATGTCATCCAATAACCTGTATTCTACCATTCAAAAATTTGGGGAGGTAAGTTTTTTTATTGCTCTTATGCACACCAAGGTTGCATTTATTTTATCTAAAGTACAGTAAAAAAAAAAAAAAAACAGTAATATTGTGAAATATTATTACCATTTTAAAATAACTGTTTTCTATTTTGAAATGTTTTAGAATGTAATTAATTCCTGAAATTATGATCTGCTCAAGAAACGTTTCTTATTTTTATCAATGGTGTAAACTGCTAAAAAATATTTTATTGAAAACCGTTTACATTTTTTTCAGGATTCTTTGATTTATAGAAAGTTCGAAAGAACAGCATTTATTTGAAATAGAAATCTTTTGTAACATTATAAAAGTATGTATGTATGAAAAGTATGAATCCCTATGACAAACCCTCCATTTTAATACCACCTACAATCCAGTTATACTTTATACATTTGTGCCGCAAAACTCAGGCAGATTTATAAAGTCAGTCCCGCTCTTTACCTTGACATATTGTGCCTGCAGTTTTGCATATAAAAGTTGCATGCTATTGAGCACACTGGGAGAGCTTACTGATATATAAATAGTTGAACAGTTTAGAATTTGAGTACTTCAATGTAAGTCAACGGTTATGTCCTTCAGTCTTTACTTTTATTCAGCCTCTTTATCTCCTCTCTCTTTAGCCATGAGGGTTTCAAGCATCAGTCATAGACCATCTCACTTCAGCTGTCAGTATCTGATCTATTACAGCTCTAATAAAAACTGCATAGACCTGACTAAGACCAGACCACACACCTCATGACTCTACACACCAGGTAAAGACAGATAACTGTGGCCCATTTGGAGTCCCATTTAAGCTATATTTACTTATCATCCCCTGCCAGTGGCGCTCTTTTGTTTGTCCACATGGAGAGAAGCATGAAGGTGACCTTCAGAGAACTAACACAGGATACTCACACACACCACAGTCCTTAGAGATTTTAACACCTTGTCTACATTCACACAGCCACAGAATAAACTTGTCAGTCCTGTTTAGAAAGCTAAACACAGTTCTGTTCATACACAGCTCAGGTATGACAGAGTGACAACTGCATTCAATAACCAAAGTGACAGGAGCCACAACCAAATTTTGAGAGCAAGTAGTTGTCTGTCAGGCCACTGACATGAGGAAATTGTATTTTGTCAGAATACATGACTACTTTGAATGGCTGCCTGTGTTAGGGCTACCTCAAGAAATAAGGCTTATTGGGCCTCATTTATAAAAAATAAAAAAAACAAGGAGAATAACCTTCTGTAAATTGTTCATAAAATATTCATATAATAGTTTTGTATAATTAGGAATGGTGTTACATATAAGAAAACACTATTAATATATTTAAAATGAATTATATTACATAAAATATATATAATACTGGCTAATTAAATCAAGAAAATTGACATTGGTTACTTGCCCATATACAGACATTATTCAATCATTCTCAGAGAGGCACAACTTAGTTAACATTCTGTTTAAGTTCTTAGGTTGTCAAACTAAAATTTCCATTTAACATTCTGGGAACTTTAGTTTATATTATTCAAACTAAAACATAAAAAGAACATTCTGAAAATAATCAAATTAAAACTGTACACTAATGTTAGAATTTTTTTTCGTGTTTGCTGGGTAGTAAATACAATCTTGATAAAACTGTTTAAATATAGCCTTATATCACTAGTTATAAGATTACTAACTTAGTTTCTTAAGTTACTAATTTTCATTACCACCAACAAACTTAATTGCAATGTTTTCAAGCAGGTTGTCTCAACTACTTGAAATTGTTGCAGACATATAAGGGAATATTGCATCCAAGTTTGAGACACGTAGCACAAAGAGACACGGAGAAACAAACATTTAACTTAAAAAATAAACTCCCCAAGCAGTCACTCCTTTAAATAAAAATCTCTCTCATTGCAATCTCATTAGCAATTAGTGATTATACCGAATGTATGTGTATGTAATTGTTCTCTAGTGGTCCAAATCTGGTTGAGTGAAAGTAAAATCTGAGTAAAGTAAAGTAAATGTTTCTTTGATTCTTCTGTACTGTACTGTAGGTCTTGGGCTACTTTGTTCTTTAAAGAGTCATTCCTAAAATAACCCCATTCTAATCTCTCTTTCACAGTCCATTACTTTGACTGGCAGGTGGGTTATTCTGACTGGAGATAATGGAACATGCTGGTCTGCCCTCCCTCTGTTTCTCTCTGTCTGTCGCTCTCTCTCTTTCTATCTTTCAGTTTTATTATAGAAATGAAAGAGGTCGAGACCCGCTTACGGCGCGCTTTAACTTTCTAGGACTTTTTGTGGTGACTGATAAATTCTGCCTGAAGTCGCCCATTCAGTAGTCCAACTAAAAGACATCTCGGCTGCACCCAACAAACTGATAAATCCGCCTCCTAAAGAATAATACTCCATCCATTCTCCTGCTACCAAACCCCCCACCGCCTCGCCTCGCCTCGCCCCCACCATCCCATAATAGTTAGTTCAATGTCAACCCTCCCTATGAGACAAAACTTAGCTCAGGACAGAGTGTATTTACTGCTTCACTCCTTTGTGAGATTTAAAGGTGAACTTCACCGCCTTTCACCACTAAATCCAATTCGTCCAGGATTATGCCATTACCAATATAAGTGGAATTGATTGTTTTTCTACAGTGAGTTTAAAATAATTATTTAAAGGGGTCATATGATGCGATTTCTTGTTTTCCTTTTCTTTAGTGTGTTATGTAGCTGTTTGTGCATGTATACGATCTGCAGAGTTACAAAGCTCAAAGTCTCCCACAAAAGGATTTATTCTATCTAAAAGAGAAGGCTGATCCAGACTGGGCTAAAACGCCTCATTCAAACACGCCCCCACATGTCTACATCACGATGTGGAAATATTTGCATAATGCCGCCCAAATGTGCACGCAAAGAAAGAAGGCGTGGTTTCAGTAACCGCAGTAGTGTTGTGGCAGCCATGTCAGGGAGACGCTGTGTGTTTCTTTGCGAAAGCAAAAGCACTTTATTTGGCCTTCCGGAAGTAGATGCAATTAGGAATCATTGTTAAGATTTGTTTACAACAGAACAGCACAACCCAAATGTTAGAATTTGTGCAACACATTTTATGGATGACAGTTTTGTGAACCTAGGAGAGTAC
>NW_015640468.1:222555-222786 GCF_001515625.1 Sinocyclocheilus rhinocerous
AAGCGGAGTTTTGCGCAGCGTAGAGTAACGCATCGTGTGTGTCACAGTGTGTGTGTGTGTGTGTGTGTGTGTGTGTGAGAGGGGAACAGGGTCACATCACAGGAGAGAGAACTGCCTGTCAGAAATGATAGCACGTCCGCTGTCTTAACCGCAGATTGTGTACTGCATCATCACTGTGTCTGTCACGCGACCCTTTCGGGCTTGAACTGATGGTAAAACTAAGGACATTAT
>NW_015640468.1:224740-226046 GCF_001515625.1 Sinocyclocheilus rhinocerous
GTTTTGATATATTTATGGTAGGAAATTTACAAAATATCTTCATGGAACATGATCTTTACTTAATATCCTAATGATTGTTGGCATTTTGGCTATTGCTACAAATATACCCAAGCGACTTAAGACTGGTTTTGTGGTCCAGGGTCACATTTGTACTCCGTAAGGTTGGCTGTGCATCTGTGGCAGAGGTTACAATGGCTGATCGCTCGGGAGAATGAGGAATAGAGAAAGGAGATTGTGCCTCTAATAATCACCCACATGAAAAATCTTTTTTCTGTATCTCAGAACAAAAGCAATAACAGACCCTTCACCATGGCTACGACAGCCCTCTTTAAAGACGAAACATGAGACCTCTGTCTCATAAACACCTCTCGTTTTCTCCTGTTTCATTTGCTCCTCACCTCTCTCTCTGATGAAGGAGGCAGACCGGAGCCCAGCAGGTCTAAACGATGGTCTAATGGATGTGCATTTAAAGCCCCCAATACCCTGGTAATCATAGCTTCTACATGGCCACATCTATCACTGCGGCAACTAATATTACTTCTCATATGTCATGCTCTCGTCTCTCTATGGGAGACGGTGTGTGTGTGTGTGTGTGTGTGTGTGTACAGGACAGTTTCATGGAAGGACCCTCTATCAGGAGACAGGTTGTTTTGACGGTGACTCCAAACAAAGTCATTTTGACTGCAGTGCTTGCATTGATTGAAGGAGCTGAAAGCCAAAAAAAAAAAAATAGTCAAAAAACCTGCATGCAATGTTCCAGAAAAGTTAGTTTATATTAGTGAAATTAAAATGTATAAGAATGTTCATAGAACATTAGTATTTGATTTCTAAAAATTCCCCAGAACAGTTGGATGGGATGGCCATGACAGGATCTTGATCTGGTGGTCCTCCATCCACACCTTGACTGACCTGGCTGTGTGGCATGGAGCATTGTCCTGCTGGAAAAACCAATCCTCAGAGTTGGGGAACACTGTCAGAGCAGAAAGAAGCAAGTTTTCTTCCATGACAACCTTGTATGTGGCTTGATTCATGTGCCCTTCACAAACACAAATGTGCCCGATTCTGAAGCACCCCCAGATCACTGTGGACACTGTGGTTTGTAGGCCTCTCTATTGGCGCTTTTCCACTGCGTGGTACGACTCGGCTCGGCATGGCTCAGTATGGCACGGCACGGCACGGCTCGGCTCGGTTTGCGTTTCCACTGCAGTTTAGTATCGCTTTAGAGTGGGCGGGATTATTCACATGTCGTTATAGTTGCGCCGCCTCTACTGCCGCGACTCCTGAAAAACGTTTTCATTCCGCGTCG
>NW_015640468.1:227005-230719 GCF_001515625.1 Sinocyclocheilus rhinocerous
CCTCAACAGACAACGAAACAGCCATTTTTTGGTTGTTAAAAAAAGGTGTGCTCGTTCAAAACAGTTGAGTTCGATCCTTCGCTGGCTGTGCTGATTTAAATCTAGCGGTTCTGTTGTGTTTGAGTCGCAAGATCAGCAGAGTTTACACGTCACGTTTTGGTAACGGTACGGTTCACTTGGAACCTCAACCGAGGTGGTACTAAAAAAAGTACCAGGTACCAGGTACTGTACCCAGAGGAAACCCCCACAAAAGTGAACCGTACCGTGCCGTACCATGCAGCGCAGCTGCACCTGGATGGCAAAGAGGATAGTAGAGGATAGTAATGATCACAGCAGTGGTTTTTATACTTTTTCTCATTAAATGAGATTTGGTTGAGGTGATCACCTAATCATTTCTTCAGAGAGCTGTATATAAATAATAAACATATTTAAATATATAAAGAAATATATTTAAATGGGGTCATTTAATACACACCGTAGTATTTAATTGTTTGAGGGTGGAAATTATCGTTTTGCCTTCTCTGTATTCTCAACTTACAGTGAATGCAAGGTTTACATTGAGTGAATCAAACAATTTCAATTTCTGTATACAGTCTAATCTCTAATTGTCATACCATTCAAATGTCATCAAAAGAAATTGTTCTTTTAACCTCAAAAATCAATATAATGTTCCTTAGAACTCGTTCTAAAATGACAAGTTTAATTATTCCAGCTGCTGTAAGGTGACGCTACAAATGATCCGCCACCAGCAGCATCCACGCACACGATAGAGCCCTCCTTCTTTATGTATACAGACGTGACGTAATGAGAGCAAAGACGAACGACCCAAACCACTCAAATTAGAAAACATTATTACAAGCTTACATTGTGAATCGGACTAAGTTAAGGCGATACAGTAGTTTTGAACACTGATTGGTTATATACTTGCTCAACAATAAAAAAAAAGTTATGTAATGCAGCTTTAATCTATTTTTCTGTTGTGATGCATTCATGCATATTTTCATAAATCATGGACTTTGTCCACTGAAACAAGATGGCCAGTGGTTCTCTGTGAGTGGTTCTCTGAAAATTTAAAAAGTTTGATTCCTAGACCTGGAAAGCTGTGTAAATTAATAAAGTCTTAAATTGCCATGGGAATTGTTATAAGGGATAATGCATGCCTAGTTGTGCATTAAGCGATTTTAATGCACGACATGGAGGCCAAGAACCACCCAACTTGAAGCGGTTTTAAAAGAGTGGAATCCCTGAAAAACCTCCTGCTCTTTAAACTTATGGAAACATAAATTACTTATTTGTAATTATAATTTTTTTAGGAGGGCTTAGGGGCTTTCAAATATTGCTGTGGACAATGGGAGACCTTAGAGTCAGAAAGTCATAGAGTCATAATGGATTGATTTATGGTTAATACATTCCAGAGATTTACTACCTGAGATACCAATAAGCTACAAGGGGATGCATATGGGTTTATAAAACAATCTTTTCTTTGCAGAACAGTTATTTTGGTTTTTAACATATTGCCCAAGCTAGCATAAATCCATCTATATTATCACACCTCTGTGGGAGAGCAAGGGAAACTGTGAAAAAAGAAATCAAGAATAAAGAAATAGAAGTGTATGAGAGAGATGACGGTTTGATGTGACATACAGTTGATTGTTAAGGACTGAGTTCTCCCCCTGCTGTGTTTGTGAAACTGTCTCAGGTTTGGTCTGCGGCTGCTACTGCTGCTGAAATAATTAAACCCAGACACACATCAGACCATGATCTTCCTCAACATACAGACAGGTGTGAATAAAAAAAAAAGAGAAGGAAGATTGTGAATTGCAGAGAAAGTTAACAAAACGTGGAATGCACAGGGCTGGATTCACTGTAATTATTCAGTTTATCAGAGGGGTATAGCAGCAAGCTGAGATAATGAATTAATTTTAAGAATGAAGACCTCACTTTTAAAGTATACACCCCTGATGTTCTTCATTATAAAATAATAAAATGTATAAACACTGTAAAAATAAATAGGTTTAGGTATTGAAACACATTTCACAAATTGATTTGATTTTGATTGACAAGCTCTTGATTTAATTTGGACATGTCAAATTTTATTAAGGAAAAAATCTTTCTCAACTAATCAAAACATTTGGTTCATTACTACAATATAAAAGAAGGTCGAAGTTAACAACAGTTAATAGTCTGCTAAAGATTCAATTCTATTAAATCCAATTAGATTCAACTATTAAAGGATTAGTTCACTTTCAGAATAAAAATGTCCTAGCTATTTACTCACCCCCATGTCATCCAAGATGGTCTTGTCTTTCTGTCTTCAGTCGCAAAGAAACTGATGTTCCCATGGCACACCTTATTTCTTTATATTTTATATAAATATTTTTATTAAAATGTTTTTTTGTGCCATCCCATAATGCCTGAAACACAAGTTCCCCCTCGAGGGAACTCACACTGCGTCGGTAACGACACTAGGGGAACCCCCTCAGCGTAGCGCGTCTGAAGCATGAATGAAACTATTCCAATCCTGATTGGTGTTGCGTCATGACGTAACATGTGACGGCATAGTCGGAAGCTACAAAGGGACGCCGACACACAACAGAGTCAGCTTTTTGCTCTTCAGCCAGCGCTCTGTGTCATTGTGTGTCTTATTTGGTGTTGTTTGTCACAAGCATATAGATTATCATGGCGAGTGGACAGTTTAAGCGTGTGTTCATCCCTGCCCGAGGTTTTTAACGGGTGGGGACACACATCAGCTGTGTGTTTATTGTTTGGGAGCGCAACAGGCACGGGCAGCTCTCGAGGGAGCTGCCTGTGCGAACTGTGAAGCACTGCCGATCAGAGTGCTGCGCTCCCGCCTGGCTGTGTTCGATGAGGCCGGCCAGGCTCGCGCACCCCGCGGTTCGGGTCCCGCGTCCGCCGAGGCGGCACGGCGGATTAGATCGTGGGGCTCACAGATGGAGCTGTCAGGAGGGCTTGAGACTGCTGCGGCACATTCTCAGTCCTCGTCTGACACTTCCGAACTTCTCACTCCCCGTGCGGAAGCCCGAGCCGCGGCTTCTTCCACACGGGAGGAGAACCCGATGTTTGAGCTGTCTGATTCTGAGGAAGGCGGGTGAAATTGCAGAGAGCTCACTGCATTCGCCACTGCATTCACACGTACATGAGGAGCTGGTCGATGTGTTAACTCAAAGAGCGTGTTGTTGCCCACCCAGAGAACAACGTTCCTGGGGGTGGTATGGGACTCGACAACGATGCGGGCACAATTGTCTCCCGCTCGTATCGAGTCCATCCTGGTGATAGTTTCCAGGATAGGGCTAGGCCACGCTATCACTGTAAAGCAGTTCCAAAGACTGCTGGGGCTCATGGCAGCAGTGTCCAACGTAATACGTTTTGGCCTTCTGTACATGAGACCCCTACAGTGGTGGTTGAAAACCAAGGGGTTTTCCTCGAGAGGGAATCCGTTCCGTATGATCAGGGTCACGCGCCGATGCCTTCGTGCCCTGTCCATATGGAGGAAACCTTGGTTTCTGTCCCGAGGCCCAGTATTGGGAGTGTCATGTCGCCGAAAGCTCGTTTCGACAGACTCATCCCTTACGGGTTGGGGCGCGGTCATGGACGGCCGCTTTGCGAGAGGTCTGTGGCAGGGCCAGCATTCCTCATGGCACATAAATTGCCTAGAAATGCTAGCGGTTTACATGGCTCTGAGGAGCTTTCTCC
>NW_015640468.1:231308-237373 GCF_001515625.1 Sinocyclocheilus rhinocerous
TGAATCGTTCTCTGAGGAGATTCAGGTTCGAGATGCTCACTATTCCCACCATCGTGAGTCAGATCAGATCGGAGGACCTGGTTGGTCACGATATATCTAAAGGACGCATACTTCCATGTTTCTATCATTCCTTCTCACAGGAAGTTCCTGAGGTTCGCTTTCGGGGGCGAAGCGTTCCAATATCGGGTTCTTCCGTTTGGCCTAGCTCTCTCCCCTCGCACTTTCACCAAGTGCATGGATGCAGCTCTAGTGCCACTGAGGCTTCAGGGCATCCGTGTGCTGAATTATATCGACGACTGGCTTATACTGGCCCAGTCTCGAGAGATGGCGGTTCGGCATCGAGATGTCGTCCTTGGCCACATTCAGAGCTTGGGGTTGAGACTCAACACGGGAAAGAGCGTGTTGTTGCCCACCCAGAGAACAACGTTCCTGGGGGTGGTATGGGACTCGACAACGATGCGGGCACAATTGTCTCCCGCTCGTATCGAGTCCATCCTGGCGATGGTTTCCAGGATAGGGCTAGGCCACGCTATCACTGTAAAGCAGTTCCAAAGACTGCTGGGGCTCATGGCAGCAGCGTCCAACGTAATACCTTTTGGCCTTCTGTACATGAGACCCCTACAGTGGTGGTTGAAAACCAAGGGGTTTTCCTCGAGAGGGAATTCGTTCTGTATGATCAGGGTCACGCGCGATGCCTTCGTGCCCTGTCCATATGGAGGAAACCTTGGCTTCTGTCCCGAGGCCCAGTATTGGGAGTGTCATGTCGCCGAAAGCTCGTTTCGACAGACTCATCCCTTACGGGTTGGGGCGCGGTCATGGACGGCCGCTTTGCGAGAGGTCTGTGGCAGGGCCAGCATTCCTCATGGCACATAAATTGCCTAGAAATGCTAGCGGTTTACATGGCTCTGAGGAGCTTTCTCCCAGATCTCAGCGGTCACCATGTCCTAATACGGGAGGAGTGCAGACTCTGTGCAGACTGGCGCATCAGATCCTCCTGTGGTCCAAGGGGAAACTGTCGTCTCTCAGAGCGATGTATGTCCCTGGGGACCAGAATCAGGGAGCAGACATCCTGTCGAGGCAGGGGTTGAGGCCCGGGGAATGGAGATTTCACCCAGAGGTGGTGAAGTCGATATGCGTGAGGTTCGGCCCAGTGGAAGTGGATTTGTTCACGTCTCGAGAGACGACCCACTGTCCACTGTGGTTTTCTCTCATGTGGTTTCCCATGGTACAGACGTGGCCGAGACTACGCCTGTATGCTTTTCCCCCGATTGCTCTGCTCACGGGAGTTCTGGAGAGGGTCCGGAAAGAAGGGGTCAGTCTATTGCTGGTAGCCCCGTTCTGGCCGGCCCGGGTGTGGTTCTCAGATATCATGTCACTCCTGGCAGGCCAGCCGTGGCAGATCCCTCTGAGGAGGGACCTGCTGTCTCAGGCAGGGGGCGAGATATTTCACCCTCGGCCAGAGCTGTGGAAACTGTGGGTCTGGCCCCTGAGGGGGCTCAGTACCTAGAGGCTGGCTTGTCGGCTGGACTGATCGAGACCATACTCAGTTCCAGGGCTCCCTCAACGAGGAGATTGTACGGCCTAAAGTGGAATGTGTTTTCCACGTGGTGTAGAGAGCGTGGGTTGGACCCAGTTAACTGCCCGGTGGCTTCAGTGCTGGAGTTCCTCCAAGATCGCTTCTCTGCTGGTCTTACCCCGTCCACACTAAAGGTGTACGTGGCTGCCATTGCGGCTTTCCACGCTCCTTTAGGTGCTGGGCCTCTGGGGAGGCATCAGCTGGTCGTACGTTTCCTCTGTGGTGCATGGAGGATGAGGCCTGCGACTCGTTCCAGAGTCCCAATTTGGGATCTGGCTGTGGTCCTTGAAGGGCTGTCACTTGCCCCCTTCGAGCCTCTCGAGTCAGCTACGGCAAAGAACCTGACCTTTAAGATGGTCTTTCTCCTGGCAATTACTTCGCTCAAGAGTGTGGGGGATCTCCAGGCCTTGGCTATCTCGCTGACTTGCCTGGAGTTTGCCCCTGGAGGAGTTAAGGCCATTTTACATCCTAGGCCTGGCTATGTGCCCAAGGTGCCATCTAATAGGGCACGGCCGGTGGTTCTTCAGGCCTTCCATCCTCCGCCTCATGTGTCGGCGGAAGAAGAGGGGCTTCATCTGCTCTGCCCTGTCAGAGCATTGAACATTTTTATTCAGAAGTCCTCTCATTGGAGGAGGTCAGAACAGTTGTTGGTGTGCTTTGGATCACCCAAGAAGGGACTTCCTGCTTCCAAGCAGACAATTAGTAATTGGATTGTTCAGGCTATTGCCTTGGCCTATCAGGTACGCGGTTTGCCTTCACCTGTGGCTTTGAGGGCCCACTCTACTAGAGGCATGGCGTCCTCTAGGGCCCTCCTGTCAGGAGTCCCGTTGCAGGAGATCTGCGATGCGACTGGGTGGTCCACCCCGCATACTTTCATCAGGTTTTAAAGCCTGAACCTTCCCTCCACGCCGGGTGCACGAGTGCTCTCATCCTAAGTTGTGCCTGGTTCCGCTTCACACTAGGACAGGCATGTTTTGGTGTGGCATAGTGGGTATCCGTTCCCCTAGTGTCGTTACCGACGCAGTGTGAGTTCCCTCGAGGAGGAACGTCTCGGGTTACGACTGTAACCCTTGTTCACAGAGAAAGGGAATGAGACACTGCGTCTCTTTGCCACACCTCTCCTTGCCTGGGAGCGGCTTGCTTCATCGCAAAAGCTGACTCTGTTGTGTGCCGGCGTCCCTTTGTAGCTTCCGACTATGCCGTCACATGTTACGTCATGACGCAACACCAATCAGGATTGGAATAGTTTCATTCATGCTTCAGATGCGCTACGCTGAGGGGGTTCCCCTAGTGTAGTTACCGACGCAGTGTCTCGTTCCCTTTCTCGGGCAACAAGGGTTACAGTCGTAACCCGAGACGTTTTCATGACAGCCACCATTTAAATATATTTCTAAATCTTGAAAAATTGAAATTAGCAACAAAAATATATAATTTGAAGGTATCAAACTACCTTACAGTATGTTCAAATGTTTGTAAATGACTCATCTTTTTTGAATGTTGATTATTATATCTACAAATTAATAGTTATAAAATTAATAAAAACGAAAAAAATAGCATTAATTGAAATTAAAGGATTAGTTCACATCCAGAATAAAAATGTCCTGATAATTTATTCGCCCCCATGTCATCCAAGATTTTCATGTCTTTCTGTCTTCAGTCAAAAAGTAATTAAGGTCTTATCTAGTGAATCGATCAGTCATTTTATTAAAAAAATACTTTTTAACCACAAATGCTCGTCTTGCACTAGTTCAACTTCACGCAGTGTAGTCATGTTGAAAAGGTCACGCATGACGTAGGCGGAGTGTTTACCAAGCGAACGTGCAAAGAAAGTAAAATGCCCTATACAAAAAAAGTTAAAACAATGATGTCGGACGATTTCTGCCCTACATTTTTGAACCGTAGTACACAGACGAAGAGCTAACCACGCGTGACCTTTCCAACGTGATTATGTAATGCGTGAATTTGCAGTCGTGCATGGTGGAGCTAGTGCTAGACATGCACTTGTGGTTAAAAAGTATATACATTTTTATTTTATTTTATTTATTTTTTTTAGAAAATGTCCAATCGTTTCACTAGATAAGACCCTTATTCCTCACCTGGGATCGTGTAGAGCCCTTTGAAGCTGCATTGAAACTGCAATTTGGACCTTCAACCCTTTGGCTACCATTGAAGTCCATTATATGGAGAAACATCCTGGAATGTTTCTCAAAAACCTTAAATTCCTTTTACTATTTTTTGTTGCAAATTGTTTAATGAAAAAAATGTCATTGCTATTGTTTCATTGCTAATAGAGACAACAGCTATTGTCTCTATTGTCCAAAATAATAAGGTAATTCATCATTTTTACTTCCAAAAAAAAATTTTTTTTTTTTTTTTTTTTTTTTTTTTTTTGCAGTAAAATTACTTTCTTGTTAAATCTAATCTTTCACCACAAATGGTAACTTACAAAACTTAGTTTTTACTACTGCTTTCTATTAAATTTACTACTATTTTTTTTTTCAGATAACATACATGTATAGTGTGTCCGGTCTGCTCAGTCTTTGAGACATCTCCAAGGTTTCCCTTGATCCCCGGCAGAGGTCCAAATGAATGTCTTTTGGAGTGTGAGGGCATCTGTGTATGGATGTGTTTGAGCATCAAAGGTCCACTCTAGGGGACTAGAGTACTCAGGAGCAGATGCTGCATGTGTGCTTAGAGCTGTGGAGAGAGACGAAACGAAATCCCCAAACAGATGATCCGGCAATAACATAAATCTACCATCTCATCTCATTAGATTACATTACTTTACAAGACCACAAGAGCAGACTGCTTGAGTATGAGTGCATTAAATAGAAATAAAAAAGTAAGGAGATTGGCTAGAGATTACAGTTTAGGCTATATGATTATGTGCAATGTTGCAAGCTAATTTAAAGAAGAGTCATTCTATGATTACAGTGGCACTGCAGCTGAAAACGTTTCAACCATACATTAAACCCACCACCATTCTGTTTTAATTAATTTCATTTCATACATAGGCACAGTAAAAATTAAGATTTCAAAATTGGCTGACATTCTGTGTTCAATAATGTTATGTAGTGTAGCTAACACCTAATTTAAAGTCATCAGAACAGTCACATCACTGCTGACCACTTTCACAATTAAGATGATTTTCAAGAAAAAGAAAGGTATTAACAAAAGCGGTATTGATATTCATTCAAAAGATAGCAACTCTTAAATTCATTACAGCATCACAATAATTTTCTGCATTTTGTTTCAGCTTTATATGTTTTGATGAATGAAAATTAATGGAAACTATAAACGGAATAATTTTTTTATAAGTAGGCCTATACTGTAATACATAACAACAAAATATCAATAAATTATTACAAAACCAAAATTAAATAAATGAAAAAAAAAATTGATTGGCAATAGTTCACCCAAAATAAACATCTTGTCATTTACTCACTCTTGCTGACGTTTTCATCTGTGAAACTCAATTTTGGGGATTTTTGGGGAAGAGGGTAACTGTCAAGCTCCAAAAAACAAATAAAAGTAGTCCATATAATTGGTATATTCCAAGTTTTCTGAGTACGAAAAACAGACCGACATATAACCCGTAATTCACTCTAAATCTTAATCTCCCCGCATTCAAATCTGGCGTGCAGTCCGAGCAGGCAAGAAGGTCTGTTTGTTTACGTAAATAAGAGTAAATAAATATGAACACCTTCATCACCATATAAGGAAAAGAAGGCGGAGAATAAACAAGGCACACAAACCTCATTGGTTCTCACGTGTTCCGTCAACGTGGTAAATTTGAATTTGGAAAAATAAAATGAGATTAGAGAAGTAACTTTTTTGAGAACCAAATGTATTAAAGGGGTCACCCGATGCAAAATTCACTTTTGTTGTTGATTGAACATAAATGTGTGTTGGAAGTGTGTACACATCCACCCTATAATGATAAAAATCCACCCAGTGTTTTTTTTTTAAATCCCTAATTTAAAATCCCCTTTCTCAAATCAGGCTGTTATGAAATTCCTGTCAGAATTATGTAGTTCTGCACAGGCCCCTCCCACGATAGTTGATTGACAAGGCCGTCTTACCTTCGACCCGCCCTGAGTGAGCTGTGACAGCCGCCATTTTGTCGACTCTGGTGCAGGGAAAGACAAGAATGACTCCGATTAAGCGATTGAGGCATTTTGTTGTTGGATGTAATAATGAACATAGCAGTCGTCATTTACTCCTGCATCAGAGCCGCTGAAGACGCAGAGGATTAACGTTACTTTTTAAAGGGAATGCGCAGATCCCGATCTGCTTAAATGCGTCTATGTTTGCGCAAATCATTCATGATCCAGCTTCATCTACAGAAGAAGTGAGTATAAAGGTTTTTTATGAATCTTTGCAAATCGCCTTTCCTAATATGTGCTAGTAAGCAAGTTTCGCGGCTAAAGTAAACCAGTACTGCTCGTCACCCCACGGAAAAGAGGGGCGGGGTCAGCAGAGCTCATTA
>NW_015640468.1:237398-237572 GCF_001515625.1 Sinocyclocheilus rhinocerous
CCGGGGTCGCCACATGTGGTTGCCGCAAGCCCACCCGCCGCCGCTCACTCTAGCTGCCGGCCTCTGTTCACTCTAGGCCTCCGGTCTCCACTCACTCTAGCCCGCCATGTGTGACGCTGTGTTTCGTTGTGAAAGCGAAACTACTTTGTTTGGCCTTCCAAAAGAGGACACGAC
>NW_015640468.1:237748-237921 GCF_001515625.1 Sinocyclocheilus rhinocerous
AGAGTAGCACTTGTTGTTTGTCATTTCTCTGATCACAAATATCACAAATGTTTTATGTTTACGCGGCGCGATGCAATGCAACGAGTAAAAAGACAGTATAAGTCATTATAGTCATTATAAATGTCCCCACTGGATGCAACAAATGCCTAGTTTATAATGGGTTTTAATGTTTT
>NW_015640468.1:238006-238153 GCF_001515625.1 Sinocyclocheilus rhinocerous
CACCTCGGTTTTCAGAACGATGAGCTTTGTAAAAATCGACGCGTTTCAGAAAGGTGGGGAATAGAGGAGAAACAATAATGTGGAAAATAATGTGTTTTTTTAACCTTAAACCGCATAAACACATTTCATTACACCAATTACACCAAA
>NW_015640468.1:241659-243292 GCF_001515625.1 Sinocyclocheilus rhinocerous
ACAAGGCATCATCACCATATGGCAAGGGGCGTAACATTTCCGTCACACGCTTGAGGTATTCGGCGAATCTGGATAGCTGGATAGCTGGCCAATCACAGCACACCTTGCTTTTCAGACCGATGAGCTTTGTAAAAATCTACGCGTTTCAGAAAGGCGGGGCATAGAGGAGAAACAATAAAGTACAGTATGTGGAAAATAATGTGTTTTTTTAACCTTAAAACGGCATAAACACATTTCATTACACCAAATACACAAAATAATGTTCTTTTTAACAACATCATATGACCCCTTTAACAATAAAGTGAGTAATCACATTTTCACCACAATAGTAGAATGAAACACAGATTGATTTTCAGTTGATGGATGCATTGTTTGAAAGTGGTATAGTGGCTTATATGGCATTTCCTCTCCACTTCCAGCTGTTCATGATGTTGAATAGCAGTGTAGACAGCTTGTTTAACAGATTCTCGTTTTTTCCCCCCATTCCTTTTTATTATTATATGTAATGTCTTAATTCAGTTCTAAATGCAGTTGGTCAAAAATCAGAAAACACTCTGCATTCTGTGGGTGAGGAGGTGCCATAGATTATCATTACCATTTGGTGAAGTATTTTCTGAAAGTATGGTTTAGAGCAAAAACAAGCAGAACCATACCTCTAACCAACAAACTATCATTTGCATCCTTAAAAGCAAATACCTTTTTCTTTTCATCACTTACAGCAGTACAGAATGACATAGGCCTTAAAAAGTAAAAACAAAAAACATTTAAAATGCTTTTTTTTTTTTGAAAATCAGGATAATGATGACCAGCAAATAAAAACTCTGTATTATCTAAAAGCATCACAAATACTGTGACGTTTACTAACAAAGTTCAGTAACACATTGTATAGCCTTCTGTAAAACTGTTTCTGTGCTGCCATCTAGTGTCAGAGTGCCAGAAAGCCTCTCATTTCCACAGGAAACTCACACGTGATCTATTTACTGTAATGTCTTTGTATACTGTATACTCCAACATGTAGTTTCTCCTATACCCCAATGAGAACATGGAGATCAAATGCCTCTCAGACTCTTGTCCTGAGGAAAAGCTAGTCTCACATGTGCTCACACCTCCTCTTCAGAAAAGAGGGAAAAATAGCACATACTGTAATAAAATTGGTCAAGACACCAAAATCTGTAATCAAAACAAGTCAGAGATCTCAACATGAACTCAAACATTATATTCTCATATCTGAATGAGTAAAAGTGTGGCTCAGCAGTGAGAGGAGGTAACTAAACACACTGATGACTCAGAGGACAGACAGTAAGTGTCTTGTTATGTCACCACTACTGGAGGCCTGCCTATGTGTTTACTTTACATTCATGAGCACCGGCACATGAGGGACACAAAACAGCTGAACCAAGACATCTGTACATTTTATACTTTTAGTTTCATTCAGGGCAAAGTATGAATTATATGACGTTCAGCTGAATAATGTTTGTTTTTTTATTTATGAATATTTCATTTTTTAAATATTTTATATAATATTTACTTTTTGAGAGTGAGATAAATATAATTATTGTAAATAAATATAACTAAATAATAGGCCTACATTCATGAAATCGGCAGATGCACACACACACACACACACACACAC
>NW_015640468.1:247282-251752 GCF_001515625.1 Sinocyclocheilus rhinocerous
ACTACTGGAGGCCTGCCTATGTGTTTACTTTACATTCATGAGCACCGGCACATGAGGGACACAAAACAGCTGAACCAAGACATCTGTACATTTTATACTTTTAGTTTCATTCAGGGCAAAGTATGAATTATATGACGTTCAGCTGAATAATGTTTGTTTTTTTATTTATGAATATTTCATTTTTTAAATATTTTATATAATATTTACTTTTTGAGAGTGAGATAAATATAATTATTGTAAATAAATATAACTAAATAATAGGCCTACATTCATGAAATCGGCAGATGCACACACACACACACACACACACACTGGTTTTCATGTTTTATGGGGACATTCCATAGACGTAATGATTTTTATACTGTACAAACTGTATTTTCTATCCCCTTCCCTAAACCCACCCCTCACACAAAACTTTCAGCATTTTTAGATTTTCAAAAAAAACGTCATTCTGTATGATTTATAAGCTTGTTTCCTCATTGGGACCAAAATAATGTCCAATGTCCAAACAAGGTCAAAATTTACTGGTATCACTATCTTTGTGGGGGATTTGGTCCCCATAATGTAGGAAATCCCAAGTACACACACACACACACTAGAAATTTTTTATTTATCTTTTTAAATCAAGTGGAATATTGGAATATTGAGGCTTGATTGCATCAGAAGTGTAGGCTATAGTACAGTATATCATCACTGTATTATTGTTTGCAGAGACACGTTACTGTTTGAAGTAGCAGCTATTTTAAGACACTTTCCTTGAGAAGCCCAGAGTCTCTTCATCACAATGTAAATAATAAATAAATAATTTTTGAACTAACAATTCAAAGTTCCAAGAGAATGAGTCAAATTGTGAGTTTATCCACACCAAATTTGTATTAATCACTAAAACAAAACTAAATGATGCGATGCTGAAATTGATATTAAGTTACAGCTTTTTTAAAATGTCTTATTATTCATTATTATTATTATTATTATTATTATTATTATTTTAGTATTTCAACAGCACTGTCTGAATTAAATGTTCAGTATAATTTGGCCCTAAAATAAAAGCCTGTTTTGGTCCAAATATTGAAAAAGCCATTCAGACAGTGCTGTTAAATTATATTTACAGTTATGTAAAGTGCTTAGAATATGTAATTGTGAGGTGAAGATGGCCTGCTTTTCATGCTACTTTTTGGAAAGAGCAGTTTCATTTGGCTGTTACTTTTCAGTAACCATGAGATTTTCAGTAAGTGACCTGCTTGCATCATAAATGTTACCAGTAATTGTAATTGTTTTCTGTGTCATGTAGTAATATGATTTGTCACAGTTATAGTCTATTTTTAGAAATGTTTACCGTACAAAGTCACAAGAAGATGACTGTAGCTAACAACCCAAAACAAAACAAATCTTTCAGCAAAAAGTCATAATGAATGAGTCAAACTGTAAATGTGTACACACCCAGTTCATATTAATCATGACAAGAACATCACGAAAGCAAAGGCATCTGTTGTAGTAATGAAATACATGACATATACATGACATTATGAATTAAGGTTATTGTGAAAACATTATTGGAAGTTTTCAAAACAACACTGTGATCTCAGATAAACGTGATGCAAAAGATCAGGAAGCATGAGTGAAAGCGAAAATGCTCTGAACCTTATCAGGGAAAACTGTTATGGCTGATATATTATCTTTCTAGGTCAGATATACAAATGTATCCGGTTAATTGTCCATGAACACATTCAATAAAAGTCACCTGAGAAAAAGAATATATTAAATTAAGCATTTATGTAAACATTTAAAAGAATAATAAATTTACCCACAAAAACGTCTCGGTTACGTATGTAACCCTCGTTCCCTGAAGGAGGGAACGGAGACGTCACGTCGGATGACCGACGAATTGGGATCTCGCTTAGAGGGACCAATCTACTTCGAGTGTAAACTAAACGAGCCAATGCACATTGGCATGCGATTATTGCATCCAGCTGCCGCTGATCACAGCGTGAGTATAAGTAGGCAGCAGATGCAACGCATATTCAGGTTTTCGCTGAGGAGCCGAGCCGGTGACCCGGCCACTCAGCAGTGGTACAGAAGCTGTGGCGACGGGACGTGATATCTCCATTCCCTCCTTCAGGGAACGAGGGTTACATACGTAACCGAGACGTTCCCTTTCAGTCGGTCACTCTCGACGTCACGTCGGATGACCGACGAAATTGGGATCCTACCAAAGGGCCACAGCTACTGCCCCTTCCAGTGTCCTGTGGAAGCCACCTGCACCCCTACTTTTTGGTCATCCGACGTGACGTCGAGAGTGACCGACTGAAAGGGAACAAATTTTGCCCAATACATTTCTAATCAAAAATAAAAATATGTAATTATTACAAAAAACCCTCAGAAACACATACTTTTAACAGCTAATAACCAAAATTTCAGCATCATTGTAGTCAATGATATTGCTGTGTGATTGCATCGATTTTATGTGGTGACTTCAAAAGCATGTCCGCATGCAGGAAAAAACATCATTTGATATTATAGCATGATGGGAAGTGGGATGAATGAACACACTATTATAATGTATGTTTGATGTGCTTGCTATTATTTTTTAAAGATATCTATTGACATCTCAGACAAAGGCCTAATATTAATTTGATATGAATGTATGTAATGTTTTTTTAATGCATGTAAACAGTGAATTTAATGACACACAATGGAATCTACACAGACACATTTCTAATATGATCAAAACAATTCTGCTGGTTTACAAACATGAACAATATAAGAAAAAAAAAATCACCTGACACAACAATAAACAATATCAATAAACTAGAAAATAATTAACAACGGCAAGTCACGTTCTTCCTTGTCTTATTTGAAGCATATTCTAGTTTAATTATTATTGCTTAACAGTCTTTGCAATTCACGCCCTCTAAACAAGCACAGGCTTGTTATGCAGAAGTGGAACAGACATATTTACATGAATTTTAACACAGAAATTTAATATTATTTTGATATGTTTTCCCTTTAAGAGGTCAGTGTAACCGCCCACTTTTATGATTGGCTAATATCCATTACCGCCATTACCGTTTTTAAAAATAGTTTTTACATGAAATACGTTACTTACAGTTTGCGGCGTCGTTGTTGGGTCAGTTGGCCTTATCTTTGAGCAAAAGTATTTTGGCAAAGCATCATACTGCGATTTGTTCTCAAAACGTGAAAAGTGACATGTACAGAACACACGCGTAAATTAGCACTGAGGTGACTGGGACGTTCGCTAAAAATAAACTGAATCCATTTTTCTCTAATGTTAGGATCCTTCGGCAGCGTCTACAAACGTGTTCTTTTTCCACAGCCAGGAACGACACGTCGTCTGCCTGGCATCGCAATCTTATTGTAAACAACTGCTCCTTCAGACCCACTCACTGCACGTCGACTGAACACATGTGGGCGTGACAACGATGCCATGATGCAAAAATAGGCGTAGTTGTCTTGCGCTGGAGGTGGTCGTATGCAAACGACTGTAGGTCACCTTTTTCCTCTGATCCAAAACTAGCCGTTATTACATAAATGCTTTTTTATTGATGATGAGGACATTTTAAGTTAAGAAACTTGCAGGATGTATTAAGCATACAAAGACCTCTTCTATGTCAAAAGATCAAGGGAAATTTGGTTTCTCATCATGTCATGGCCTAATTAAAGTTTTAAAAAGCAGCAGTAAGCAGTCTTAGGGCCCTATCATACACTCAGCGCAATGTCAATGCCATGCGCGACGCAAGTGTTTGTTGATAGTTTCAGCCCTACGCAGTTGTTTAAATAGCAAATGCATTTGCGCCCATTTGTGCGCCCATGGGCGTGCTGGTCTGAAAACGAGGTGTGTTCAGGCACATTGCTGGCGCGTTGCTATTTTGAGGCAACTGAAATAGACTGCACCATTGACCAACAAAACCTGGTCTACAGTCAATGGCGCAGTAGTTTTTTTGTTATTTAAAGAGCTCGTTAGTATAGGCGGGTCCACAGCGCGCATACACTCACACTTATTACACACACAGGGATGCACAGCAGCACACAAACATGCCATATATTAAAAATTAAAGGATTGCAATGTAAAAGATTATTATTGTGTAGGCTACATACTGTAAATATAAAAATCCCTACATGTCATAATGGATAGTCATTGCATGTATCAGAATTAGACTACCTATTTGCTCGCGCACGAGCAGCTCCGTTTCCTCTCTAGAGACGCGTTCTGTCTTTGCACTTGCAAAATTCCGCATTGTAAATAGCAAATCCGCCATGGCACGAGCGCAACTGGCTCTTAAAGGGAATGGGAGATGAGACCCTGATTGGTTTATTGCACGTTATGCCCAAAACACACCCATTACTCATTAAGAGAATAGGGACAATCCTTTTAGACCATGCGCCTGGCATGCCGACCGTTTTTCCAATCGTTAAACTAAAGTGGATTTGGACACGCCCTAAGTGCACCTG
>NW_015640468.1:254770-258676 GCF_001515625.1 Sinocyclocheilus rhinocerous
GTAGTTGTCTTGCGCTGGAGGTGGTCATATGCAAACGACTGTAGGTCACCTTTTTCCTCTGATCCAAAACTAGCCGTTATTACATAAATGCTTTTTTATTGATGATGAGGACATTTTAAGTTAAGAAACTTGCAGGATGTATTAAGCATACAAAGACCTCTTCTATGTCAAAAGATCAAGGGAAATTTGGTTTCTCATCATGTCATGGCCTAATTAAAGTTTTAAAAAGCAGCAGTAAGCAGTCTTAGGGCCCTATCATACACTCAGCGCAATGTCAATGCCATGCGCGACGCAAGTGTTTGTTGATAGTTTCAGCCCTACGCAGTTGTTTAAATAGCAAATGCATTTGCGCCCATTTGTGCGCCCATGGGCGTGCTGGTCTGAAAACGAGGTGTGTTCAGGCACATTGCTGGCGCGTTGCTATTTTGAGGCAACTGAAATAGACTGCACCATTGACCAACAAAACCTGGTCTACAGTCAATGGCGCAGTAGTTTTTTTGTTATTTAAAGAGCTCGTTAGTATAGGCGGGTCCACAGCGCGCATACACTCACACTTATTACACACACAGGGATGCACAGCAGCACACAAACATGCCATATATTAAAAATTAAAGGATTGCAATGTAAAAGATTATTATTGTGTAGGCTACATACTGTAAATATAAAAATCCCTACATGTCATAATGGATAGTCATTGCATGTATCAGAATTAGACTACCTATTTGCTCGCGCACGAGCAGCTCCGTTTCCTCTCTAGAGACGCGTTCTGTCTTTGCACTTGCAAAATTCCGCATTGTAAATAGCAAATCCGCCATGGCACGAGCGCAACTGGCTCTTAAAGGGAATGGGAGATGAGACCCTGATTGGTTTATTGCACGTTATGCCCAAAACACACCCATTACTCATTAAGAGAATAGGGACAATCCTTTTAGACCATGCGCCTGGCATGCCGACCGTTTTTCCAATCGTTAAACTAAAGTGGATTTGGACACGCCCTAAGTGCTCTTGCGCCGTGCGCTTCAGACCTTGCACTTAGATCGTTAAAATAGAGCCCTTAAACTTAAGCGCTAAACAAACATTTAAAAAATATAAATTGGGTCTAAGTGGGTTCTGCCACATGTTGCTAGATTTTCTCAAAACTTCAATTGTCATGAGCATTTTTAATGAGTTTCAACCAACTATTATCAAGATGATTTTTTTGTAGATGTTTAAAGTAATTTCTCCTTTTATTTAAACTGCAGGGTTGAATGTCTTGATGTATGATAACAGTATAAAGATGGAATTACTGACTCCGGGCCATTGAATTGTTAGAAAAATACTGCACAACCGAAGTAACATTAGCCTTATCACCTTGAGTGTGCATTATTTTTCTAACAGTTCAACATCATTAATTATTCCTATTACCTAAAGTATTCAACAACTGCAATAATTTACAAATGTAAGCTTTTCTGATAGTATTTTTTTTTTTATTACATCTATAACATTTCAGTGGCATATATTAAAAGGGATAATGACCATATATAATGTAATAATATAGGAGTTATATGATTTTTTTTGTAATGCAATTATGCCATAATTATTTAATTCATACTCAACATGGCTGTTGTCACTTATGTGTATGGTATACATTTACACATTTACATTTATTTATTTAGCAGACACTTTTATCCAAAATGACTAACAAATGAAGAATGCAATAAGTGATTCATCATAAAGAGGCAAGTAAACACAAGAAGTGCTAATAATACAACGTTTCAGACATTGTTTAGAATAGTACAAGCTAGAACAGGGAGAGATTCAGGAAAACTGAAAGCATAGAGGATTTTTTCCCCCAGTAGGATGCAAGAGATGGAAAATATAAGTCTTCAGCTGTCTCTTGAATATTGTCTGGGATTCGGCGTTGGTGCAAAAAAGGTTCCCATTCGGGTAGGAAGATCATTCCACCAGCAATGAACAGTGGATGAGAATGTTCTGGAAAGTGATTATTAAAGGGATATTAAAGGTGAATAAAATGTTTGATCAGAGCAACTGAGAAAAAAACTTGATTTACTGCCAAAGACTTGCAAGATTACCTGATGAAAAGAGGCTAGACAAGCATGTCGGGACACACCAAATGCCACTCTTGACCAAGAAGAACATAAAAGACTTGAACTTGAAAATACTAAAGTGAATTTGAATAAAGTTCTGGAAGAACATTATATGAAGTAATTTGACCAAACTGAAAGTTTTTGGAGCCATGGACCCACGGTTTGTCTGGTGCAAAAAAAGCAAGGCTTATGAGCAGAACACCATTCCCATGGTCAAACATAGAGGAGGACTGTTACAAGAAAGAGGAAATATTGACACTTTGATGGATATTGTGGCTTCTTTGAAGTATTGGGACATTTTGATGATCAAAGAACTTTCCAGCAAACAATCCATCCAAATATAATGAGGCTTGGTTCAGGGATTAGTCATAGAATGTTTTTGCAGTGGCCTGTTTGACTCCAGATATAAATCTCATTAAAAATATTTGGTAGAATTTGAAGAGAGCAGTGGAAATGTGGGAACCAAAGATTATCAGTGTTCTGTTTGATCTATAGGCTAAATGTTGATAGCTAAGACATCACTGTTTTGATTGTTTGCAACAATACTGGAATGCTCTGGCAATACGAATGTACAAAATATTTTCCAATGCTATAAAGCACCTAAAAACTGAAAACTAAACATAGAATTAAAGAATTCACCAAGACCATTACCCATCACACTTTCTATATGCTTCTGAAAAGGTGTTATGTTTGGGCATGTTCTTTCTACCTCATCTGTATGTGTGTATGCTAACACCTCGGTAGGATCAGTACAAGCTAATCTGTAGGCTGATTAGGTAAACTCATGAGAATGAGTCTTAAGTTAAAAATTATTCAAACCGCCAACTATCCAAGGTCAGTCAAGGTCAAGGTCAGTTTATTTATATAGCACATTTAAAAACAGCTAGTGTATGCCAAAGTGCTGTACATATACAAATACAGTAAATGGCTTTACAACATTCATCTCATATAGATGTGCACAGTATCATGCTTTAGACAATGAATCAACACTTTGTCTGATTCTTTGGGATCACACACAAAAATGAGTATAGGTATAAGTATAGGCAGAATCATATATGTTGTTACGGTTGGTGGTAGTGTGAAGGAGACGTAATGCTGGAGATCAAGAAAAGTCTTTATTAAGGTAACTCCAAAACTAACAGGGACACTTGCCAACTTAACATAAACGAGAACGGACTCTGACTAAGGGAAAACTGAGAGTATTTGTAGGGGAGCAAACAAAAGAACTAATGAGTTAATTAATCAAACACAGGTGAACGAAATGACAATTAGGAGCCAAAGTAAAACTAAGTCACAAGGGAACAGATAAACTGAAAACACAATGAGAACAGGAAAAAAACGAAACATAACCCTAACAGTACTCCCCCCTCCCAGAAGGCGCGTTCCGCGCCGTAACAGTACCATCGGGGAGGGGGGGCGGGCGCCCTGGGGCGGGGCTGGCTCCAGGGCGGATCAGGGAGCCATGGCAGAGCAGGCAGTTCAGGTTGCCATGGCGGAGCAGGCAGTTCAGGTTGCCATGGCGGCGCAGACAGTTCAGGAGGCCATGGCAGATCAGGAGACTCAGGAGACCATGGCGGATCCTCCGTGGCCTTGGCTGGCTCGGCCACAGGTATAGTTTAATTTTGAGGAATTAAATGAGGTATTTATCTGACTTCTCATAGTCAGATAAATACCTCATTTAATTTTGAGGAATTAAATTATACCTGTGGCCGAGCCAGCCAAGGCCACGGAGGATCCGCCATGGTCTCCTGAGTCTCCTGATCTGCCATGGCCTCCTGAACTGTCTGCGCCGCCATGGCAACCTGAACTGCCTGCTCCG
>NW_015640468.1:258885-260699 GCF_001515625.1 Sinocyclocheilus rhinocerous
AAAGCGGTCTCCGGCGAGTGCTTCTCTCAGTCACGGCCCGGAAACGTAGCGGTACTAAGAGGCTCGCTACCTCTTAGGAGGTTTCTAGGGCAGCTAGTTTGGCTGTCTCCTGCCGGTTCGTCACTTCAGGGCACCGACCTTGATTACACCAGAGATCTCATTATTCATTATCTCAGTCTCGAGAGACTGATTCCCTTAGTAGACCTTTTTGGCAGCGTGAAAACTTCTGCCAAATGCGTCTCAGTGGGCCCTGCACACTGTAGAAGAGGCTACCGAATCAGTTCGGTTCTTCTCCGCCTCGTTTCAACGGGGTCATTCCCACTCTGGTGGGCCCCGAGCAGGCTCTGGTAATGGAACAAGAAGTTAACACTCTCTTGAGGAAGGAGGCCATCGAGGTGGTCCCTTCTCTCGACAGACAGTTTGGGTTCTACAGCCGGTACTTCATCGTCCTGCATTCTGCGCCACTCCTGGCTCCTTTCTCTCGCCTTAGCTGTGCTCTTCCACACTAGGCAGGGATTGGTAAGTCTGGCCACGTGGGTATACTCGTTTCCAAAGCGTTTCTGACGCAGCTCGAGTTCCTGAAGAGGAACGTCTCCAGGTTAAGAAAGTAACCATGGTTCCCCGAGGGAACGAGACGCTGCGTCTCAGTGCCATACTTCCGGTATCCCTGTGAGCGCTTGCTTCATTCCTAGAAGCTGACGCCGGTTCCACTGCACGTGCTTTTATAGCTTCCTGGTCTCCATGTCACCCGCCTGTGACATCTAGCCCTTCCATTGGACTCCTGGTCGCAACGTCACCCGCCCATGACGTCTCGCCCGTCTATTGGACTGATTTCATATGTGATTCAGAGCATGGTCACGCTGGGGGCATTCCCAAAAGCGTTTCCGACGCAGCTCGAGTTCCTGAAGAGGAATCACAGATTCTAGTGTGTTTTAGCAAGTCATTTAAAAATGACACGATACCTACAAAATAGTCAATAGTTAAAGTGTATACGTTTTGTGTTCTAGGTAAGAAATTTTACACCAAGTGTTAAAGGCCAGGTAAATAATTTTAAACGTAGGTCTGTCAAATGAGAAAAGTTCAGTCATACATGGAAAAAAAAAAAAATAACGTTTTCTGAATATAATGTGATTCAGAGCATGGTCACGCTGGGGGCGTTCCCAGAGCGTTTCCGACGCAGCGTCTTTCCTTTGACCCCGATAAACTGGTAATGCATTTTCTATGCAAGTGACTCAATATACAATTCTCATACTACTGTATGTGTATAAATAGCTGTGCTAAAACACTTGTAAGTATTTTTTGCATGCCAACAGATTTTCACCAGGGATATGGCACATCTAAGAATCACAATGTGTTATTCATTACTCTGTTTTTTTTTTCTCTTACACCACTAGATTTAGTCATGTTATCAAGATTGCGGATAGCCGTTCACAATTTGTTTGTTGGACTGTGTATGTTTTTAAG
The DNA here is from genome assembly GCF_001515625.1 of Sinocyclocheilus rhinocerous. Classification (NCBI taxonomy): domain Eukaryota; kingdom Metazoa; phylum Chordata; class Actinopteri; order Cypriniformes; family Cyprinidae; genus Sinocyclocheilus; species Sinocyclocheilus rhinocerous. The sequence goes on from NW_015640468.1 coordinate 260,350, forward strand.
TGAAGACATCTCTTTGTGAGCTGTCATCATTATAGGAATAAATGAAACTTAAGAAATTAAGTTACAGTTTTTTCTCTTTGAGATATTTCTTTTAGTGCAACTTTGTGTCTGTCCACAAAGTGCGATCACATGAAGCATCAACACAAAAATTAAGTCTAGCTGTTTTACCCTTAAAACTATTACAACTGAAACAACAATGGGCCTCAGGATCTCTTCACGGTATCTCTGTGCATTCAAAATGCCATCAATAAAATGCACCTGTGTTCGTTGTCCATAATACGCCTGCCCATACCGTAACCCCACCGCCTCCATGGGCCACTCGATCCACAACATTGACATCAGCAAACCGC
>NW_015640468.1:262286-264006 GCF_001515625.1 Sinocyclocheilus rhinocerous
TTTGTTGGACTGTGTATGTTTTTAAGTGAAGACATCTCTTTGTGAGCTGTCATCATTATAGGAATAAATGAAACTTAAGAAATTAAGTTACAGTTTTTTCTCTTTGAGATATTTCTTTTAGTGCAACTTTGTGTCTGTCCACAAAGTGCGATCACATGAAGCATCAACACAAAAATTAAGTCTAGCTGTTTTACCCTTAAAACTATTACAACTGAAACAAATAAAAAAAGTGCACTGAAAGCCGCACATTCTTTAAAGTTTGAGCATGTTAAAGTTTCTACGCTGTTGTAAAGAGTATAGATACATTTCATCCATAACCTTTCGTTTTTTTTTTACATGATACCTACAAAATAGTCAATAGCTAAAGTGTATAAGTTTTGTGTTCTAGGTAAGAAATTTTACACCAAGTGTTAATGGCCAGGTAAATAATTTGAAACATAGGTCTGTCAAATTAGAAAAGTTCAGTCATACATTAGAAAAAAAAAATTCTGAAGTAAAAAAAATATATATGTGTTTGTCACAAACCCATCCAAAGAGTTTTCTACTCGTGTGAGAAAAGCACTTGGGTGCATTCATTTTCTAAAGAAACAATACTGGTCATCAGACTACTTTAAAGAAAATTAAAGACAATAGACAGCATGCCTTGCTTTAGTAACACAATGTGTTTAACCTTTTAAACATGATTTAAAATTGTGGGTGTAATTATTTTACTGAGAAGTTTTAAGTAAAAATTTATATTTGTTATTTTACAGTATACATACTAGGCTATCTATGGGTTGGATTAAAATGAAATCATTTCTTAAATAACAACAAAAAGTAAACACTACATATATGATTCTGCCTTTACTTAAAATTTAGTATACTAATTTTTGTGTGTGATCCCAAAGAATCAGACAAAGTGTTGATTCATTGTCTAAAGCATGATACTGTGCACATCTATATGAGATGAATGTTGTAAAGCCATTAAAACAAGCACACAGAGGATACTCTTATCCACTGTCAGTTAGACCCCACAACCACCTTCACTGTCAGAAGTAAATGGATAGGTGAGGTGGACTTGGTGGATAGTTGGTGGTTTGAATAATTTTTAACTTAAGACTCCTTCTCATAAGTTTACCTAATCAGCCTACAGATTAGCATGTACTGATCCTACAGAGGTGTTAGCATACACACATACAGATGAGGTAGAAAGAACATGCCCAAACATAACACCTTTTCAGAAGCATATAGAAAGTGTGATGGGTAATGGTCTTGGTGAATTCTTTAATTCTATGTTTTAGTTTTCAGTTTTTAGGTGCTTTATCGCATTGGAAAATATTTTGTACATTCGTATTGCCAGAGCATTCCAGTATTGTTGCAAACAATCAAAACAGTGATGTCTTAGCTATAAACATTTAGCCTATAGATCAAGCAAAACTGAACCGTTTAGGGGTTTGAGATGGAAATGTGTCTGGACATCTTCCAACCCGCAAACAAAGCACATCCGCGTTAACAAACCTATTAAAACATTATATCGGACACCGACTACATCACGGTAGGAAACAGATAGGGGAGAAGCTTTGGGCTCTGGTGTCTAGACACCAATCCACCAAAGGTGTTGACCTAAAACACAAACACGGAAGCCAGATGCCCCAGACAACCTCCTTGCTTAGATGTAGATGGGTCGGTAGCCACACTGTTGGTGACTATGCATTAACATATACCGTATAGATCAAACAAA
>NW_015640468.1:264696-293785 GCF_001515625.1 Sinocyclocheilus rhinocerous
ACATACACAGTCCAACAAACAAATTGTGAACGGCTATCCTAAATCTTGATAATATGACTAAATCTAGTGGTGTAAGAGAAAAAACAGAGTAATTAATAAAACATTGTGATTCTTAGATGTGCCATATCCCTGGCGAAAATCTGTTGGCATGCAAAAAATACTTACAAATGTTTTAGCACAGCTATTTATACACATAGTATGAGAACTGTATATTGTGTCACTTGCATAGAAAATTCATTACCAGTTTATCAGGGTCAAAAGGAAATGATGATAATAGTTGAAACATCCTTAGCTTGTACATTTCTTTCATGTTGAAAATCACAGATTCTAGTGTGTTTAATCTTTTAGCAAGTCATTTAAAAAATGACATGATACCTACAAAATAGTCAGTAGTTAAAGTGTATAAGTTTTGTGTTCTAGGTAAGAAATTTTACACCAAGTGTTAAAGGCCTGGTAAATAATTTAAAACGTAGGTCTGTCAAATGAGAAAAGTTCAGTCATACATAAAAAAAATAATAATAAATAAATAAAGTTTTCTTAAAAGTAAAAAAATATATGTGTTTGTCACAAACCCATCCAAAGAGTTTTCTACTCATGTGAGAAAAGCACTTGGGTGCATTAATTTTCTAAAGAAACAATACTGGTCATCAGACTATTTTAAAGAAAATTAAAGACAATAGACAGCATGCCTCGCTTTAGTAACACAATGTGTTTAACCTTTTAAACATGTTTTAAAATGGTGGGTGTAATTATTTTAATGAAGTTTTAAGTAAAAATGTATATTTGTTATTTTACAGTATACATACTAGGCTATCTATGGGTTGGATTAAAATGAAATCATTTCTTAAATAACAACAAAAAGTAAACACTACATATATGATTCTGCCTATACTTACTTATACCTATACTCATTTTTGTGTGTGATCCCTAAGAATCAGACAAAGTGTTGATTCATTGTCTAAAGCATGATACTGTGCACATCTATATGAGATGAATGTTTTAAAGCCATTAACACAAGCGCACAGAGGATACTCTTATCCACTGTCAGTTAAACCCCACAACCACCTTCACTGTCAAAAGTAAATGGATAGGTGAGGTGGACTTGGTGGATAGTTGGCGGTTTGAATAATTTTTAACTTAAGACTCCTTCTCATAAGTTTACCTAATCAGCCTACAGATTAGCATGTACTGATCCTACAGAGGTGTTAGCATACACACATACAGATGAGGTAGAAAGAACATGCCCAAACATAACACCTTTTCAGAAGCAAATAGAAAGTGTGATGGGTAATGGTCTTGGTGAATTCTTTAATTCTATGTTTTAGTTTTCAGTTTTTAGGTGCTTTATTGGCATGGAAAATATTTTGTACATTCGTATTGCCAGAGCATTCCAGTATTGTTGCAAACAATCAAAACAGTGATGTCTTAGCTATCAACATTTAGCCTATAGATTAAGCAGAACTAAACCGTTTAGGGGTTTGAGATGAACACGTGTCTGGATATCTTCCAACCCACACACAAAGCACATCCCCGTTAACAAACTTATTAAAACATTATATCGGACACCGACTACATCACGGTAGGAAAGTTAACTGGAAGTTAACAACAGGTCAGGAAGGAACAACGCCATAAAACCCCCATGGCACAGGTAAGAGATAAAAACATCATAAATCCAGTCATAAATACATCAAAAGTCAGATCTAACATCTGTTTGATCTTTTGATTTACACACCCTACTGTCATGTCAGTCAGGGGTGACAGGACCCCGGTGACATGGCAGTCAGGGTGACAGAGGGGTTATATAGCCATAAATCAGGTCATAAATCTGACCATGTACACATTTGACATGACAACCTGTCAATCAACGCTGACGGGTCATAAATCATCAATCTGACACAAAGTGTATGATACAACTACTGTGCACTTCCTAGAAGAAATGTCACTGTGCTCTTGGTAGAATTTTGAAAGGTCTGCAACTTATGGGAAAGTTCACTAATGTGATGAGTTTCCCAGACCGATTAGTTTTCCTCATAATTTCTGGGTTGCTGTTGAAAAAGGACCAGTTGGTGTTAGATAACGTTTTGCTTCAATAGATAAGCAACCTGGTAGATCATCTTAGTCCAATGACAACATGGAACATCGGTCTTATTTTAATCCACTCTCTTCAATATGATAAAAAAAGTAATCATTTGTAATATACAAGGTTGGTTATTAGAGTGATTTTTGGAGAAAAGTAGCATGCTATTTTTCTGTGTTAAAGGCTATTGTTCAAAAGACTCAAAACTTATTATCCTTAAAAGTTATTATCAGTAGTCTGTAGGGTTGCCACCCGTCCCCTAATCCCTTCAAAGGGTTTACCCTCCGGAGAGAGCGCTTCGAAGGGTTGAAGGGTGTAGGGGACCAAACAACTGTTTCTTGAAGTGCCCTTCTGCGTCAGCATCACGTGCCCACACGGAGACGCCGTCATCATGCAAAGAATCTGCGCAAAGGATCATGGGAGCCCGAAGTGTCCATCAGTTGTACCCTTCGAAATCCTTCATTCCGAAGGTCCCTTTGAAGTGGCCAGTTTTGAGCGCCCTTCGGAGGGAGATATATCCCGTTTGGAACGCACCGTAGTGAACCGGCTCAACCGGTTACTTGCTGAGAACCGGCTCAAAAGAACGATTCGTTCAAGAATCGAACATCACTATGCCACGTCTAGTTTGAATTACCTGTTGGATTCCTGTCGTTGGACTGGGTTTGCCCTTTGCAGTCACCGCGCTACCAAAGGACCTGCACCCACGATATCTGACCCCTGCTATCTGCTTGCTGCTGCTTTTTCAAATAAACTGTTTTTTTCCCTGCATTCGCATCTGAATCCTTTTAAAATCTCTTGACAATCATATCCATGATAGTGTGTAATAGCAGTTTTACCAACAGAAGCGTATGCATGATTATTATTTATTGCATAACATATTTTCATATTAATTATAATTAAGAAATGCTAGCATTTAAAAAACATCCCTGATTGGTTAAACCACAGTCCTAATACTGTTTAACTTCTGTACACATCATGTAAAAGACACTACTGTGCGAAGTGTTATTTTAAATTCAAACACAATTGAGCAATACTTTATTCTTTTTTTTAATTGCATGCTTTTGGTTTTGATCTGTTAGTTACATGTTAATGTAAACTTAACCTAGGCTGACAAAAACATACATCTGATAACCATATTGATTAGGCTACATTACCATTACAATTTTTGGTGTTCTGTAAATTAAAAAAAAGATAAGATTTCACAGTCCATGATTAAACACATGTTATCTGCTTTGCTTTAGTTAATTTTATATAGAGACTTTACACAACAGGATACTAAAAATCTACAGATTTGTTCTGACAATGACAAAGTTAATGAGTACTCACAAGCTTTCTCTGACCTGTGTCTCTTGATTTGTCATCCTGCATTCAAGCAATATTACTCATTATTTGTTCTTTCAGGTGGTGGATTATTATCTACCCATACCTATCTACACAAAAAAACACCATGGTAACCATTTTTCTCACCAAAATACAATAGTTAGCCACCACTGCCAAGAATAAACTAAACAATCACAGAAAGACACCGAAAGTCTTTCATACTTTTTGAATGAGACTCTGTATTAATATATTGCTTGTATTTTATTCTTGTATTTTAGTTTTTGTTGGGGGGGGGGTTGGTTAATGGTGAAACATCTAATATAATGACAAGTTTATTCAATCACAATACATGACCACCTATGGAGAAACCTGCTTTTTTGCCATTTAATGGTGCAGTTACAGGATCTATCAGCAGGGGCAAACTACCAACGCTGACCAGCCAAACCTTGACAAAATAGTTCCCTTTAAGTCCATTCTGCATGGTCTGTGACTCAACACTAACAATATACATTATAAAGAAAATTGGCAGCCTTTATACATGAGCATAGAGACCATGTTGGGCATTTTCACAAAGCATTCTCAGCTGCTGTTTGCATGTTTTAATATTGTTAAGACCCAAACATCATTAAACGTGTGTTCATTTGCAATAACAATATGAATGAATGAATGAAGCATTTATATAGCACTTTATTGCATATTGCTGTACACCCAAAGCGCTTTACAATCATGAGGGGGTCTCTCCTCAACCACCACCAGTGTGCAGCATCCACCTGGATGATGCGATGGCAGCCACAGTACAACGGCTCCAGTGCGCTCACTACACACCAGCTATAGGTGGAGAGAAGAGAGAGAGAGAGACAATTCAGTGGATGGGGATTATTAGGAGACCATGATTGACCGGGGCCAGTGGAAGGAATTTGGCCAGGACACCGGGGATACACCCCTACTCTTTAGGAGAAGTGCCATGGGATTTTTAATGACCACAGAGAGTCAGCACCTCGGTTTAACGTCTCATCCGAAGGACGGTGCTTTTTACAGTATAGTGTCCCCGTCACTATAGTGGGGCATTGGGACCCACACAGACCACAGGGTGAGCAGCACCCCCTGCTGGTCTCACTAACACCTCTTCCAGCAGCAACCTAGTTTTCCCAGGAGGTCTCCCATCCAGGTACTCACCAGGCTCAACCCTGCTTAGCTTCAGTGGGCAACCAGTTTTGGGCTACAGGGTGATATGGCTGTGGCTATAACAATAACATTGTTTATGTCAAACTCAATATATATATTTTAATTATTAGCCGCAAAGAGCATGAAGCCATCAAAATTCAACTATTATTTAATAGTTTATGCCTACACAAAAATGACAGTGACAGCCCGTTACTGTCATTTTAATAATTTAATCAAATTTTTTTTTTGAAAAAAATCCCAAAAAAGGCATAAAAGATTACAATTGTAAAGACATTTTTGTTTGTTATATAAACAAAGGTGCAACTTACTTTACTTCTGTATTGTAATTTATTTCAGAGGTAAATGACTTCTCGAACAAAAAAGAAAACATAGGACTCCACCCTGATTTAGTCATCAATGTCTACATCATTACTGATTACTTTCCTAAGGCAACTTTGACAGACTCACGCATGCAATTCATCTCCAAAAGTGGATGGCAGGTGAATACTTTCACATTTGAAAGTTGTTCTGTCAACAGCTTTGTGATTGTTTTATTTTTGTGTGTGTGTGTGTGTGACTGCATGAGTAGAAATATGTTGCTTAAAAGGTATCACATCAAAACATAAGCACAGACACTGATTCAGTGTGCATACGATGGACACTTTACTGTCCCATGAGGCCATGGGAGAGGATTTTATAAATGGCAGTGAAGCGATGCAACTGATGACAGTGACAGCATGATATATAGTACGTCCAGATTACATATAGAACATACTTCTTTAGCAGTCATGAAGCAATTACTTATTCAAAATAAGTACCAAGGGAGTATGCAATTTTGGATGAAGCCACTGTGATTGGGTTCCTGACATGTCCTGGCCTAATTTTAAAAAAGTGCCTAAAAATGTCAGGATTTTCCCCTATTGACATGCTTTGCATTTTTTAAAAGTTTCGCATACTCATAACAACATTGTCAAAACAATCCCCATTGATTATTAGCTGCAAAGAGCATGAAACCATCCAAATTCAACTATTATTTAATAGTTTATGCCTACACACAAAAAAGACAATTTTCTAGTTCAGCCTGTCACTGTCATTTTAATAATTTAATCTTTTTTTTTTTAAATCACAAAAAAAGATTACAACTGTAAAGAAATTTTTGTTTGTTATATTAGGTAAATGACTTATCGAACAAAGAAGAAAACATAGGACTCCACCCTGATTAAGTCGTCAATGTCTACATCATTACTGACTGCCGTTTCCTAAGGCAACTTTGACAGACTCATGCAATTCATCTCCAAAAGTGGATGACAGGTGAATACTTTCAAATTTGAAAGCTGTTCTGTGAACAGCTTTGTGATCATTTTCTTTTTGTGTGTGTGACTGCATGAGTAGAAACGCATACAAAAAAATCACAGACACTGATTACACCCGAATAAAAATGTTTCATAATATTCATATTTAAATTTCCTTCAAAAACAGTAATATAATCATTTTAATTTCTTGTCAAAATTCGATATATTATATTATATATTATATATAGTTACCCATTTGTCTACTTCAATAAAACATTAGTAATTGTTTTGAGTTTGTGTGATCAGTCATATTGAATAAAGGGTAAAGGTCAAAGATCATCACATCCTGAATGGTGTTTTTATGATCTGTCCACTGCAGGACATCACATATAAGAGTGTTAAAGATGTTTTCACATCCAAAAAGCAGCATATTTGTAATACTGTAACAATAACAGATAGTAATATCTAGTATCACGATGTTTTGCATTCATTATCTGTATAAAATGATCTCATTTATATTTTTAAAAAGGAATACATTAATTATAAACTTCATAACCATATAAGATTGACTTTGTAAACCTAATAGTCATTTAATAAGACGCTTAGTTCTTCAACTAAGTCATATACAAATATTTGGCATAGAGATGGTCACAAGGTATAATAATTAGCGTTGAAAGTTCCTCTTCATGAGCAGCAAATTAAAATCCTGTGTAGTGTTAAACTGTTTAGTGTTTCAGATTTTGAAGGTTATGAAATTAATGGCACTGACTTGTTTCTGACTTGTGTTGCTCAATACGGTCAAGTAGCGTCAACTTAATTACAATACTTTTCCAAACAGTTTGGCTGGAAGTTAAAATAAATAAATAAATAAAAATGGATCACAGATTTTGACATACAAGCTAAATATTGATGGAAATTAAATTAAATTTGAATTGTATATAAAATTTACATGAAATTTATGTTTTGTTGTCAAAATGTACATTACCAAATCACACGCTGTCATTTAAAGGTACTGTAATAAATGTGAGGTTATGATAGGGCAGTGTTTCCTAACCCTGTTCCTGCAGGCACACCAACTGTACACAGGATTTCTCCCATATCTGATTCTTTTTAGGTCTTTGATTTTCTATTAATGAGATGATGAATGGAATCAGCTGTTTTTAATTAATAAAGAGTTTGAAAAGGTGTCCTGTTGGTGTGCCTCCAGGAACAGGGTTGGGAAACACTGGCTGCATCCAAAATCGCATACTTCCCTACTATATATAGTCTGTGAAAAGGAGTATGTGACAAAAGAAGTATGTCCAAATTCACAGTACTAATAAAAAAGCAGGCAAAAAGTATTTGGATGACCTACTGCTTCTGTCGAGATTCTTCAGTGTGCATACAGTGTACACTTTACTGTTCCATGGGGCCACGGGAGAGGATTTGTGAATGGCAGTGAAGCGATGCAACTGATGCTAGACAGTGACGACATGACGAATATAGTAAGTCATGATTACATTCATACTATACATACTTATTTAGCAGTCATGACGTAATTACTTATTGAAAAACGTACCTACTCAAAAGAGTATGCGACATGTCCTTGCCTAATGGAAAAAAAAGCCTAAAATGTCCGGATTTTCCCCTATTGACATGCTTTGTATTTTTGAAAGTTTCGCATACTGATAACAACTTCGTCAAAACAATCCTCCTTCACACATATAAGCAAATGGGACTAAAAATGCTGTATTATTCATGTCAGGCCAGTTTATATATTTGCATTTGCATTTACATTTACGTTTACTTTTATTCATTTGGCAGATGTTTTTTTATCCAACGTGACTTACAGTTGAGGAATACAACAAGTGATTTATCATAAGATGGCAAAACACGAGAAGTGCTTATTATACAAAGTTTCATTCTTCATTCAAAATAGTAAAAGCAAGGACAGGAAGTGATAAAGGATAATAATCAAATAGAAAAAGTGAAGGCATAGAATTTTTTTTTTTTGTTTCTTTAGGAGGATGCAGTTAGATGCTCATGGAAGAGATGAGTTTTGAGTTGTTTCTTGAAGATTGTGAGGGATTCGGCTGTTCAGATGGAGTTAGTTTGGACGGTGAAAGAAAACGTCCTTGAGAGTGATTTTGTGCCTCTCTGCGATGGGACCACAAGCCACCACTCGTTTACCGACCGCAGGCTTCTGGAGGGGATGTAGACTAACAGGGCACACACTGACACCTGATAGTCATCTCACTGATTATAAACACCTCTGAACAGATGGACTCTAATTTCACCTTCAAATTAACAGCTAATCCTAGAGATTCACATACTTTTACCACTCACAGATAATTTGGATACCTCTCCTCCCCAAGTCACCTTGAAAAACCTACCTGTGAGGTAAGACTCAAACCAGTGGCGTGCAGTTCCGGTGATAAAAGAGGGTGGACAGAAGGATTTGATTATTAACCATGTCACACACAGCAGATAAATTGAGCAGAATGAGAACTGCAGATTTGGACTCAGCTCTTGCACTCTGTAGCGCTTCAGTGACTGACAGCAAGGCAGTTTCAGTTGAATGGCCACCTTTAAATCCAGATTGGTTATTGTCCAGCTGATTGTTCTGTGAGAGGAAGGAAGACACTTGGTTGAAAACAACGTGTTCATGTGATTTTGCTATTAAAGGGAGGAGAGACACAGGCCTGTAGTAGTTTTCAACAAGTGAGGTGCCTAGTGTAGGTTTTTTTAAGCAGTGGGGTTACCCGAGCCTGCTTGAATGCGGTGGAAAAAATGCCTGAGAGAAGAGATGTGTTGATGATGTATGTGAGTGAAGGCAGAAATGCAGGGGAAATAGCTTGTAGGTGATGTAAGGGGATTGGGTCTAGAGGGCAGGTGGTAGGGTGGCTGGAGAGAATAAGTTTAGAGACTTCATCTTCTGTAAGAGCTGCTGTGATTTTCTGGGTGAGTGGAGCTGAGAACTGACTGCTGATGGATATGGTTTTCTTTGTGAAGTAATTAGCTAAATTAGCAACAAGACTTTCTTGATGGTATTTCACTCTTCCCTCAAGGTTTTACATGATTCCCAAGAGACAACCAAATAAAAAGGCCCAGGCCTTACCTCAGAATGCTGGTCTTTGTTGCAGTGCATGCTGGGATTTGTTTTGTTTCACTAGTCGTCTCTTAGATAGTTCACGTAAAAATAAAAATTCTGTCATCCTTTACTTACCCTCATGTCATTCTAAACCTATATAACTTTCTTTCTTCTGTGAAATATATAAAAGATATTTTGAATAATGTTTCCAATGTTTTTGTCTATTCAAAGTGGCGTCCAAAATAATTTAATAACAGTAACAATAAAAATATCTTCTATGGCATCATGTTCATTCCCAAAAGAGTTTCATAAGGAAAGAATTGTAGTATCTGTCATGTATTCCTGTCATTGTCAAGGAAAAGATTATCATCTAGAAATTGTTAGTTAGTTTGTTTGTTTAGATATAAGCAAACTGTAACCAATTATATTCTCATTACATAAGAAAATGTAGAGAATGTGGGGATTGCCAAAAAAAGAACTGGAAAAAAAGTGGCGTCCTTTAACAGGACTGGGCTAATTGTGTTCTCACACCTACACATGAATTCCACGCTTTATAGAAATAGCATAGTTTACACTACTGAAATAGTTTACAAACATTTTGCGATCCTTCCAATTTCAAACTTCCTTTCCTGGGAAAAGTCACTGATACTCTTATACAATACAGTGAGAAATCAAGTTTCACTGAGTATACCCATATGATCATGGGGTTAAACTGACAAAAAAAAATGGTTTATAAAATATTTTCACTCAGAAATTGCTAGTAAATTTCACAATTACAAAGAAATGGCAAGTTACATTGAATTAAACATCAAATTTTAAAGTAGAAAACTGAAATAGTATTTTATTGTAAAACAAACTTCAAAAATCATTGTTTTATTTACAACTTTGAAAAATAATTACATTGTACACATAATGTTTAATTGTCTATTTATATAAATAATAAAACCAGTTTTGGTTTAATAATAATAAAAATCATTTACAGTAGACAGTAAAGGCATACTACTAGGTTATCCGGCACTAATATGCATAATGTTTTAAACTTTTTTGGGTTTAATTATTTATATTTAAATTTAAACGCTGTAGTGGGGAGCTGGGGGAAGAAGTTGACCATTGGCATAAAATTAAATTTCATGAACAAATTAAATGTATATACAAACTTTCATTTGTAGCAGATAAATGAAAATGTCATCACAGTTTGATTTTTATTTTGTATAGAATATTAGCAAGTGGCCTGGTATCAACAAGTGCATTTATTTTAAAGAAACAGCACAAGCTTGTTATTTATTTATTTATTTAGAAATAAAAAAAGTGTTCAAAACTAAAACAAAATCTATTTGGACACTTTAAATGTTGGTCAAACATTAGAGGAAAATGTTCATAGTTAATATGATGACTTCAAACGTATACAGCCACTAAAAATTAGAGACAAGCTGTTGCTATCTTTTGTAATCTAATTTAATGATAAGTGTCATAAAGTGCCCATATACTGCCCATTTAATATTTGAAAACAAATCACATTTGAATTGTGCACTTAAAGTACATATTATATAAACAGAAGAATATTGAAGTAATATCCATGACAAAACTATTTCATCATTATTCTCACTATATCAAATATTCCTGATGTTGCTAGTATTAAAGTATGGGGAATCCCCACAGACTGTATTTGCGGCACAAACAGAGTACAGGCCTTGTAGTGTCACATATCCTTACCCGCTCTGACACCTACACACAGTTCAGTGACATGCAGAGTCACGGTTTCACTCATACAAGTTACGGTTTTGTTCAATTGCAATAAAGGGAAGTACTTTGATTAAATCAAACAATCGGCACCGTAGGTGTGCATTTCCTCAAAAAGCGAAACAATGTTTAAAATCCAGAGCATTTAGTTACTGTAAGTGAAGTTTCTACATTCATTCACAATGCTTTTTAAACTAATCTTAAAACCTTTTGATCTGGTTACATGCCTTTCTTAATAATAAGTTCACGTTTGGGTCAATGACAACTAGAGTGAAAAGGAAAAATGCTTTAAAAAATGTATTTCAAATTGAAAGTTGTACACTTTGTATTCATGTTGGTTTCACGTATTTTTGAAAAACTGCTACAAATTTCAAGTTTAGTCAACATTACACCACAAATGCTGTTGACTTAACTTAGTCTAAAGGAATAGATCAAGCAAAATGAAAATTCTGTCAATTACTCACATAATGCCGTAACCTGTAGGACAATAGCGTGAGTAAATGACAGAATACCTTATACTAACTTATTGAGCCAATTTTATTTTTTATCTACTGAAGTAATTTAGAAATCTATTTATTAATGTCACTGTTGGTACTACAGAGGAGAAATCCAATTATAATCCAGACTTATTTACAGATTTTTTCCCCTTTACTTTTACAACATTTTCAGTAACGTCAGGGGAGCTGTGTTTATTTCCTGTCATTCATTTCTAATTTCCTGTGTTTGCTCATTCAAATACACCCCCCAGTCCCCCATACAATATTCACAGTAAACTGCACTGTTATTTTAAATATATTAAAATATAACACTTCATGGCATATAGTAGCAGTTATCAAAGTGTTTGCAAACGCAACCCAGAGAGTGTCTAGTCTGCTACAGCAGGATGTGATTGCATCACACTTTACAGTGTTGACTCATGTGCTTGAAATCCTTTTCATGCCATACCACACTAGAAAGGGAGTGTCGCTTTTACAAGTCACAACTTTATAATTACTCAGTTCACCATGTCAGGCAATGTAAGCCTTTATCAGACAGGAAGTACTGTATATCTGTGGGTGTGTCAGTATATATGTGTAAAGCTTTAAAAAGTAAATTAAAAACACTAAAGGTCCAAATGTTTTTACTCACTCACAGTATTAATAAGCCTTCAATTTACAATGCATCAGAATGCATAATAAGAAATAAGACTGTCATTGGACGCAGAAATGTTCAAAGATAACTCTAAACAAATATTCTATTAACATCACTGGATTGAACATTCCATCATAAAAAAAAACTTGCCTGACAGCATTGTTAGATTCCAGTGTTTCCAGTCATGACTATGCAAAGATTTGATTTCAAAAACAGTATCACAGCTATTAAACTATTTCTTGTTGTGATTTTAAATCTGTATTTAACCTCAGAATGATGAGAATTGGGGGGCCCGTTCGCCGCGGGGCTCCTTCAAGCATGGGGCCCCGTGCGACCGCACCAGTTACACGCCCTTAAGGACAGCCCTGTGCACACCCCATCTTTCCCCAGTAATTTATAACAAAGTTTGACATTTTATAGATGGCATTTTACAATAATAGGATAATTAAGTTTATTAACAATCAAATGTGATATTTCAGCACACTCACCCATCCACTGTAATGATGCCTGCTATGACTGATTTTCCATTTGAGGATTGACAAGTAGTGACTAATGATTGTATTGCATTGAAAAAAACACTCCAGTATTGAAATACTTTCATTATGACTATGATTAAGTTATTAAAGGCAGCAGTCACACAGGATATGCTGTTGCTTTTTTTCATAAAATAATACATTCTGTTCTACATTCATTTCTACATTCTGTTCTACATTCATTTCTAAGGTCTCTAAATGATCAGAATGATCAAAACTTTGCTGAAACTTTGTCGTTGTAAATAATTTTCTATATGCCTTTTGTCGTCTGATTGATGGTTTATTCTTAGCAAGGCCTTTTAGTATGATTCTAAAAATGTCCCCCACTTTTGATTTTTATCAAAGAAACGTAACTTTTATATTGTTAGCAATATGTCAAGACAAACACTTACTGGACTGAAGCAACTTAGGTTATTATCCATATATAATTTTAAAATCATGTTCAAATGTATCAGATTTGATACAACAGGCTTTTGAGAAATGTTTATTTGTACATCTCTCAAATCTCATTGGACTGGACTGGATTATATATTTTGCCCCCACAATACAAAATACAGGGCATTGATTATAAATCAAATATGATCTTACTAAGGCATATTATTGGGAGAAATAGTGACATGATATATGCCTTTTATGTAAGTAGTTTGTAAATGTACAAGCGGTCACAGTGAGTTAGGGCAAGGATAGTAGATGAGGCAGGGGTTTGAATGCACGTGGTCTTTATTAAACTGAACAAAACACTCTGGATCAAAGGAAACCACAGAAGAATAGCAAACCAACCAACACCCTGCACAGATAAGAACCGACAACTGAAGACCCAATGGTATAAATGCAGATTAAATTAGAGAACAGGTGTACAACAATAGGTAACTATGGAAACAAACGAGAACACACGAGTAGAAACTGACTTTCTTTCTTCTGTGGAACATAATAGAAGATATAGGCAACTCAGGAACAACATACAGGAAGAATGAACTCAGAAACAATAGAACCAAATGAACAGAGTCCTAGAACAGAAACCAAACATGACGCAACCTATCAGAATTAGGTGGGTGGTACATGTCAAAGTCACATCTGAAAGATTACCAGGACATAAGGTTTAAGTTTTTTTTTTTTAGCAATTTGAGCTACAGTATAGCTCTTTTCTGTGATGGGACTAGACAGACCTTGGGTGTCCATGACTCTTAAGACTGGTTCACGTTGTTCCAACTACTGCATGCCAGGAAAATCCCACAAGACTTGTTTTTTTTTTTAGGTGCTCTGACTCAGTCGTCTAGCCATGACTGGTCTTCAATGCCAACAGGACTGCTCACGAACCAGTTAATTGTTGAATTAGTCTCTTTTCTCTTTCTGTTTTTTTTTTTTAGTATAAACCAAACTGAACATGCATTTTTCCTTCCAATGTAAATATATAATTAAAACCACTTAACTGGTCCTCAATGTCAACTGGGCTGCTTACTAATCAGATAATTGTAGTTTAGTCTCTTATCTGTCAGACAGTAATTCTGAAGCAAATGCCATTAGAGCAGTTTCTATGAGGGCTAATGCACTAATGATAAGGTGTTATTTAACAACAATAAACCATTTGTCTCTAGTGTGTAAATACACTGTACTGTATATAGACATTTTCTAATGCTGCATAAATTTAATGTCTAAAATATTATTCTTAAATTAAATATCTGCCAAACTGTTGTTTTGAAGTGGTTGTCTGAAATATCACAGAAAAAAAGACCTGATATACTGTAAAAATCCAGAAAAATATTTTGAATCTTTTTAGACAAAGACAGCTCATTGTAATAGTGTTTATTGATTCTTTGTGGTCAACAAAATAATGTAATTATGAAGATGTATCCAAATACATAAAATGATCTTTCATGCAAATCATTACGAAGGTCATATTTGGTGATTGCAAACCCTTTTAATACAAAGTAACTTATAGCTTACTAATTCCAATGACAGCACCCATGAGTCCATGACACACCTCAATACAAGGTATTGATCATTCTCTTCACTCCGTAATGTTACTGAACCTGTACATGTTGCATTAACAGCCCAAATCCTTAATCAATTATTACATACACAAGCATATAGGTTTACAACGGCATAAACATTATTACATGTTTTTTTTTTACCAAATTTAATCAAAATGAAACAAAAATAAAACTTAATTACAAAATTAAAATTATTCCACAGTTGTAGTGCTTAAAATTGTAGCTTTTAAAACCCAAGCACCAAATTCAATCAAAATGAAACAAAAATAAAACTTAATTACAAAATTAACATTTTTCCACAGTTGTAGTGCTTAAAATTGTAGCTTTTAAAACCCAAGCCAATGCCTGTTTTGTCCCCAGCTGTGAAGCAGAAAAGTCTTCTCTTACAAAAGAAAATACCAAAAATAATACTATGGTATTAGCAAGTTGTTTAACACATACCATGGAAGCACCACGATATTCTTGAAAACGACACTAGAGGGAATGAATTTCACTACCATAGTTTATATCAAAGTACTCTAGTATTACCATGTGACACCATTAATGTACCACAGTATTTTTTGGTAAGGGCTTTCATCTGTACATGGCTATGCTACTGATTATAGCATAAATATATCTGAGATCCAAATTATTCTGCTAACAAAAGGAGAATCGGTTTAGACAGATGAATATGGTACTTCATGGCAGCCCTTTTGATCCTTATTCAAAGCTACAGAAGAAATTGTCTTTTTGTTTTTTGTATTCGCCGTATCCTCACGGGGTAAAATGTGGATACACCACAAAGACAGTTTTTTGCACAAATTTATCTCCAACATCAATGAGGTTCAGATTCTTGGACCACACCTTGAGTCTGTCCCCAGAGTTGAGATAAAAAATACCTTCAGAAAACAGACTTTTCCTCCAGTGTGTAATGTTCACTGTTTCGCAGTGGGTGAGCAGGGGCAGGTGTCCAGGATATCCGTCAGTATAATGATGAATATCATGTTGCAGAAATATTTCATCCCTTTCTGGCTTATCACTGAATTTTCTGTACGTAATCTGCAGAGAAACCTTGTATGTTCCGTCATGAAGGACTTTCAGAGATTCATTATCGTCATCCAAGATGAAGTATCTGGTATGGGTTGGTGACGAATACTCTGGTGTATCCATCCACGGCACAAATCCGTCTTTAGTGAAACGGACATCGTTTTTAACTAGAGAGGAGGGAAATGTGTGAATACACTTGGCAAAAAATATTACACATTCAGTATCTATGAGAATGAAAATTGCCCTAGTGACAGCATTGCACCTTTTTTTTCTAAGAGTGTACATAAGTTGTCTAATTAGGAGTACAACTCTTGCTTACGGTTCATCTTATCTTAATGCTAATTATGTTTTGTATTCATTTCTACTTTTGCATTACATCTTAATGCACTCAGTGTATTACTTCTTACCTGTCAGGCGAATGAAAGATGTGTCTCTTTGTGTCGGGGTCATTTCTTCTCTGCTATGCGATTCAAAATCTTGATGCTGCATTTCTATATGGATAAAAAATATGAGATTTTTTATTATTAGTTCTTTTTATTTGCTTTGGTTCTATTTTCACAAGTAAGATGTACTGTGTATTTTCAAAAATCCAAACTGATCACACTTGTAACACCACTAGTCATTCTTTTAAAAACTGATCTCATGCTTTCATTACAATTACACATGTTTTCAACCAACATAATCATTGTTTCAAAACACACGATTATTGTAATATATATTGAGAGCATTTGATTTAATCACCAAAACACGACAGTATGATCTTCTTTCAATATAGTTCTTTTAACAATCAGTTCATTCGAGAACAATGCAAAATACATGTTTCAAACCACCTCTGTTGCTGAAATAATTACAGTAATACAGGCAATAATTGTCATGTTAGAAAATACACTTACATTACCTAATTTGCATATCTCACATAAAATCCATAATGTTTGTAAAAGTATTTATCCAGTGTTACTGTATCAAAAGGTGTGATGAATGTATGAAATGGCCATAAGGTTTTGTGCTACAACACAAACACAGTTTACTGTCAATCCTCACTGTGCCATATGACTGAATTTATATTGTAGCTGGACTATGAAAGGTGAGTTATAGAGTATCACATGGCATAACGCAATATAAAATGCTATATTTGATGCCATCTGTCTCCCTTCTTCTGATACATCTCTGATCAATTCCTCTCCCTTGTACCATGCGGTGTGTTCACAAATTGCAAAACAGTTTTACAAATAAGGACATCTTCAAAGAGAGGTCTTGGTGATTTTGTCAAGTTTTGCTCACCTCTGGGTACCAGTTTTTCCCCAAAATATGGTTATGTACACACACACACACATTGGTATTCCTATCATTATGACATTCCATTGAAGTAATGGGTTATAACATAACATAGGGTTTACTTGAACCACACACACACACAATTACAAAATAGTGGTTATCATCTAAGATAAATCACTTATAGTGTAAAAATAATTCATTACATTTGGTTATCCCTAAATTGACAACAAGTTCTATAGAAACTATATCTACTGAATCTATATCTATGGACATCTATAGATGCACCAAATGATTCACTGGTTAACCATTAGATGAATTTGATTAAATACAGGTGCATCTCAATAAATTAGAATGTCGTGGAAAAGTTCATTTATTTCAGTAATTCAACTCAAATTGTGAAACTCGTGTATTAAATAAATTCAATGCACACAGACTGAAGTAGTTTAAGTCTTTGGTTCTTTTAATTGTGATGATTTTGGCTCACATTTAACAAAAACCCACCAACAAATTAGAATACTTCATAAGACCAATAAAAAAAAAAATTTTAGTGAATTGTTGGCCTTCTGGAAAATATGTTCATTTACTGTACATGTACTCAATACATGGTAGGGGCTCCTTTTGCTTTAATTACTGCCCCAATTCGGCGTGGCATGGAGGTGATCAGTTTCTGGCTCTGCTGAGGTGGAAGCCCAGGTTTCTTTGACAGTGGCCTTCAGCTCATCTGCATTTTTTGGTCTCTTGTTTCTCATTTTCCTCTTGACAATACCCCATAGATTCTCTATGGGGTTCAGGTCTGGTGAGTTTGCTGGCCAGTCAAGCACACCAACACCATGGTCATTTAACCAACTTTTGGTGCTTTTGGCAGTGTGGGCAGGTACCAAATCCTGCTGGAAAATGAAATCAGCATCTTCAAAAAACTGGTCAGCAGAAGGAAGCATGAAGTGCTCCAAAATTTATTGGTAAACGGGTGCAGTGACGTTGGTTTTCAAAAAACACAATGGACCAACACCAGCAGATGACATTGCACCCCAAATCATCACAGACTGTGGAAACTTAACACTGGACTTCAAGCAACTTGGGCTATGAGCTTCTCCACCCTTCCTCCAGACTCTAGGACCTTGGTTTCCAAATGAAATACAAAACTTGCTCTCATCTGAAAAAAGGACTTTGGACCACTGGGCAACAGTCCAGTTCTTCTTCTCCTTAGCCCAGGTAAGACGCCTCTGACGTTGTCTGTGGTTCAGGAGTGGCTTAACAAGAGGAATACGACAACTGTAGCCAAATTCCTTGACACGTCTGTGTGTGGTGGCTCTTGATGCCTTGACCCCAGCCTCAGTCCATTCCTTGTGAAGTTCACTCAAATTCTTGAATCGATTTTGCTTGACAATCCTCATAAGGCTGCGGTTCTCTCGGTTGGTTGTGAATTACAGTAATACAGGCAATAATTGTCATGTTAGAAAATAGACTTACATTACCTAATTTGCATATCTCACATAAAATCCATAATGTTTGTAAAAGTATTTATCCAGTGTTACTGTATCAAAAGGTGTGATGAATGTATGAAATGGCCATAAGGTTTTGTGCTACAACACAAACACAGTTTACTGTCAATCCTCACTGTGCCATATGACTGAATTTATATTGTAGCTGGACTATGAAAGGTGAGTTATAGAGTATCACATGGCATAACGCAATATAAAATGCTATATTTGATGCCATCTGTCTCCCTTCTTCTGATACATCTCTGATCAATTCCTCTCCCTTGTACCATGCGGTGTGTTCACAAATTGCAAAACAGTTTTACAAATAAGGACATCTTCAAAGAGAGGTCTTGGTGATTTTGTCAAGTTTTGCTCACCTCTGGGTACCAGTTTTTCCCCAAAATATGGTTATGTACACACACACACACATTGGTATTCCTATCATTATGACATTCCATTGAAGTAATGGGTTATAACATAACATAGGGTTTACTTGAACCACACACACACACAATTACAAAATAGTGGTTATCATCTAAGATAAATCACTTATAGTGTAAAAATAATTCATTATATTTGGTTATCCCTAAATTGACAACAAGTTCTATAGAAACTATATCTACTGAATCTATATCTATGGACATCTATAGATGCACCAAATGATTCACTGGTTAACCATTAGATGAATTTGATTAAATACAGGTGCATCTCAATAAATTAGAATGTCGTGGAAAAGTTCATTTATTTCAGTAATTTAGACAAATGTATTAAACTGAATGAGAAGACATGCAAATTAAAAGTTTAATAGTAAGAGCTTTATGAAAGGCATTTACTGTGAATGATATTAGTATTACAAGTTTTGAAAATTTAATAGTTACTTGTGAAAAAAAAATATATATAGTAAAAAGCAAATAAAAGAAACTGTCATATGAATTTCCATAGTCATGCTGTATATACTGTATGATGGTACAATAAAGAGGAAAACTTTACTTAAGGACCAATTCTCATTATTAACTAGCATGCAAATTACTAGCATATTGGCTGTTTATTAGTACTTATAAAGTACATAGTAATGCCTTATTCTGTTTGACCATATTTTAGATACATTAATTCTACCCCCTACTTAAACTTAACTTCCTAACTAACTAATAAGAAGCAAATATTGAAACTATTGAGGCAAAAGTCATATAGTGAGAACTGGACCTTAAAATAAAGTTTGACCCTGAATTCAATATTCACAAAAAAAAAAAAAAAAGATTTAGTAGTAAATAATGACCTTACCAAATTTAGATGCCTCCTTAGTTCCGTTTTCCTATGAAAAGAGAGCAAATGTAAACAGTTTAATACACACACAATGAATCCTAAAATTAACCAATGCATTGATTCTCTCGGTCATACCTGCATGTTTCATTCCCCACCCCCCATTAGGGCTATTATTGAGTAATCACATAGAGAGCAGCATATTTTTTCCCATTACACTTGTGACTATGTATTATTATGTATTTATTTATTAGATTATAGCACTTATTCCTTTTCTTTTAGTCATTATCCTGTTAGTCATTATCATATTCCACTGCTACTGGTAACAATGCAAATAATTTGCCACTGAATTCTATGTGCATCAGCTATTCACTTTCGACCAGTATGCAATCCGGTCACTGGCTACTTGTCCTAGTTTTACTAGTAACTTATTTCTTACTACAAGTGACTATACTACTAGGGACAATAGTTATTAGCAGTTATTTCAGGCTCAGCTATTACCTATGAATTATAATCCAATTAACACTAGTAAGATTTTAATCTTAACAAAAAATTATAATAAGAAAAACAAATAGGCTAAATCAGTAAAATCGATCGGTATAGATAGGTCTACTCGTCTCACAACTAAGGTATTGGCATATAATAAATAGTCTCTATTGGTAAACTTAAGTAAATAAAAAAAAAGTCAAACAAATAAAGAGTTGGTCATATAACACACATTTTATATTTTATGCAATCTATGTTTAAACGGTTATAACATACTGTAATGTAGTGTTGCCATGAATGCATATTAAATGAACTCGTATCCGTTGCAAAGGTTTCTAAAGCAATGAGAAACTTGATGGGGTCGGTGAGCAGTAACGTGATTGTTTGACGCTGGCTTACCGTGCAGGTCGGCGGGAACGCGTGATACAGGAGCGTGAACAGGCAGCAGCTGAAGCAGAGGAGCACGCTGATGGACTGGATTAAACACACCTGTCGCCGCAGTGAGTAGTACTTTGTCCTCAAACGGCTCACGGTCTCGGGCTCGGGCTCCATTAAAACTGCGTAGACTTTACAGGCTGCCTCTTCGTTTGCCACCTCCATAACGGACAGTTTAAAAGCGCCGCTCCATGTCCTCGGACTCCTCTATATATACGTATATTTCTCCCACGTGTTTTCTTCAACGCCCCAAACAAACAGCCTACTCGTGGAGTTTCGGCGCTATGAAAACACGAGGCTCTCAGTCCCGTCAATCCAGTGTCGCTTCCTGCTTTGCTGCAAGACCTGCTTGACTCCGAGCCAAATTCTTACAGCCTGAGGAAATAAACAATTAGACATTTCGTCATAGCTAGTAAGTGAGTGTTCTAAGCTGTAAAGCAGTGGTTCTCCACCTTTAATGAGCCAGCAGCCTTCTAGTTATTATCCAGGTCCAACACCCTCAGCAAGAATAAAAAAAATCCTGATAACCTGACAACCCCATGTCATCCAAGATGTTAATGTCTTTCTTTCTTCAGGCGAAAAGAAATTAAGGTTTTTGAGGAAAACATTCCAGGATTTGGTGGACTCGAGTGGTCTTCAATGGTGGTCAATGATGTTGAAGGTCCAAATTACACTTTCAATGCAGCTTCAATGGTCTCTACACGATCCCAGTCAAGGAATAAGGGTCTTATCTAGCGAAACGATCGGTCATTTTCTAAAAAAAAAAAATTCAAATTTATATACTTTTTAACCACAAATGCACATCTTGCACTAGCTCGACTTTACGTAGTCACATTGGAAAGGTCATGCACAGTCAGCTCTTTGTCTGTGTACTCCGGTTCAGAAAGGTAGGGTAGAGCAAAAAACTCCATCTCATTTTCTCCTCCAACTTCAAAATTGTCTGACATCGTTGTTTTACCTTTTTTTTTTTTTTTTGTAAAGGGCGTTTAACTTAAGTCTTTGCACGTTCGCTTTGTAATGCGTGAAGTCGAGCTAGTGCAAGACAAGCATTTGTGGTTAAAAAGTTATATAAATTTTTGTTTTTTTATAGAAAATGACCTTCAACCCGTTGGCCACCATTGAAGTCCACTATATGGAGAAAAATCCTTGAACGTTTTCCTCATAAACCTTAATTTCTTTGCGACTGAAGACAAAAAGACATGAACATCTTGGATGACATGGGGGTGAGTAAATTACCGGAATTTTTTATTCTGGAAGTGAACTTATCCTTTAATGTTTATTAACTTTTTTTTTTTTTCTCTCTTCAATTCTCTTTTGTTTTTGGAAAGCTGGTAAAACCTGTGTGAGCAAAGTCAGTAGGTTTTAGTCCAATGCAATAAAATTTTTGGAAAAAAGCAATTAGATTACTGTTTTATTTTTCAAGAAGTTCCAGATCACTTCAGTAAGACATTTGTCCTTTGTTCGCTTCATTTTACCATGGATTTGTTTTTAAACAAGACACACCCCGATGATGATATAGTATTATTATTGGATCCAGCAGCAATGTTGCAACACACAAGTGTGAGTAATAGAGTTTTATCATGTGTCATACTGAGTATTTATTCGTTTTTAACCAAAATGACCCATGTTGTTTTCAGAGTACATCACAGCAGTGTCCATCTATTATTTTAATATGCAAAACTGTTAGCCAATCATAGCAGTGGGCATTTACTTCCAAGTACAGAAAATAGCCTATTACTTCTAAATTATGATGTTTTTGATGTAAAAATCCACAATTGATCATCTTCTGCAGAGGTGGTCTTTCCTCACACTATAACGTCATACTAAATTGAAATACGAAACAAAAGAGGATTTCTCAAATCATGACTTTTTAAAGAATACTTTCCAGGAAAGCACCAATAAGCATGTGAGATGATTAAAGTGATGCTTTGCTTCATAAGCACCACTCAGAAGTTTAAATACAATACTTTCTCAAGCCAACATAATTTAAAAAAATTTGAACATTTACCTGACAACTTGATATTTACAAACAATACCCTTGTCCTCAGAACACACAATACAGTTGACTCTTGCCTGAATGTAACCTTGTGTTGTTTAAAATGTAAGTTATCCAAAATATTTACCAGTGTAACGTATTTATGAAACACTATCATAGCCACAGATTAGTCCCACATTTAGTCCCAAAAAAAATCAAAAACCAAAAACACTGGCCAACTTGCTAGATGCGTAAATACTTTTATATTACATCAAAACTTTAAATTAAAACCTCTAACAGAATCATTTTGCAGCAGCACATAGAACTTCTATACTCTGGAAGAAGATTGTGGAAAAATGGTATAGAAATGGCACAAGGCCAGGAATGATACACATTGCCAGGCATGTGGGTTTTAGGTATGTAGAACAGTCAAACAACTGTTGCCAAGAGAAAGTTCTGACAAAATGTGGATTGCATTATTGCAAACAGCTTGTTTGGATAAAGCTTCAAAACTGTGGTGTCAAATTGCCTATTGTTTGTCTAGTGCAGAAAAAAGAAATGTGAATAATTTTTGTGAGTAATGACATTTCCCCCTCCTTTCATTGGAAGGGTTTTGGTAACTTGTAGGGAAATCTCTTTCTTACATCTCTCCGAAGCACTTTGAGCTATGGTTTATTCTGTTTAGTTTGTGAGGATTATTGTTTTTGCAAGTCCACATTAAACGTACAAAAACTTAAAAAATAAAAGTGCCTTGCTTTTGTCTGAGGTTCCTTTTTTCTGCAATTATTCATTAAACATCTCCCGTTTTACTATCACTTTGACTGTTTGGGCACGTGGCTGTCATTATGTTTGACACAATCAGGATATAATCTCGGCCCAGACTTTCCATTTAGCTACTGGAAGCTTACACCAATCTTGCATAAAAGGAATGCTGCTTTTCAGCTATTTTCCATCCTTGTTGTATTTCAAAGTGTTTCTTATGTTTAGATAAAAAAAAATATCCAAACATGAGTGCATGAGGTAGGTCATGCATTCATAGCATTCTTGTTGCTATCCGAGTCATGTCTGAAGGTTTAATTGATAGTTTCAAAAACATAATGATATACACAGATCGCTCACACTCAACTTCATGCCTCATTTGTTACAAAGTGTTCCAGCTATTCATTGCAACTCAGAACATGGTGATACATTTAACTCTTAAAATAGCAAAATAAAATCCCCTTTATTGGACCCAAGAGGGTTAGTACAGACAGACACAATGAAAAATGTAGATGTATCATTATCAAGGCTCTTTACTCGTGGTTTATTGAAGTGATTCAACACTGTGTAAATGTCAAATATTGCCATAAAATGATTTTTCTCAACCACATAGATCTCCAACTGACTGTGCATACTTGGTAAATTTTTTCTTGCCTTTACTATTCTGCAGTAAATTGTTGATTCAGTCTGTATGAGTATGAAAAATGGTGGTGGGACACACACTTTCGGTGACGCTTTCTGTAGGTTGCATAGTTATGTCTGTAGGTGGAGACAAATGACTGAGTCAAGTTGAATCGTTCACTCAATAGATTCATTACTGATTCATTCAGGAATCAAACACCATCACTGTTGCTTTGTTTTGAGCTTTTTAGGTTGCCAGTAATTGTCTAAAATGTAAGTTACTCAATATTAATGTTTTTGCTTAATGTTTTGTGATACATTAATTATTAATTTCAGGATTGATTAAAAGAGCATTCAAAAACAGCATTTATTTAAAATAAAATCCTTTGGAACATTATAAATGTCTTTGTTGACACTTATGATAAATTTAATATGTCCTTGCTGAATAAAAGTATTAATTTCCTCTACCGAACAACAGCACTGTTGCTCATGTGATAAGTTGATGTTAAGTAATATACTGCATCTGGATTTGAAAAAGAGTTGTCCAATTAACTGTCAGTTTACAGTGTTTTCTCTTTTTTGTAGCCGTCACGGACATACTTTAGGTGCACAAAATATGCTTGATAGGCCTGTAAACGAAAGCAATTTAATGATTTAAAAATGATTCACATGTACATTCACCTCAGCCAGGAAACAATCCACGCATCCATCTTTGATCATAATCAGTCGATAGCATTCAGTCATATCAGTATAAAGATTCCAGACAAATGGCCGTCATCCAGCAGCTCTCGCGTAAAAGAAGGGTTGGGTCAGAATTACTCTTGGCTGAGCTGGACAGAGCTGCACCCTCGAGGAACTAAGGCTCTCCTGAATATGAAAACTTCCAACAGGCTAATTTGATTCAGTTCTTTGTAAAGCTTTTGATTAGCAGTTCAACAGTATTTTTGTGAGCTAGTGGGAAAATACGGTGAAACCAAAACACAGCTGTAGGCTGATCAGGGTTGCAACATAAATTGCAATTTGAAAAATTATGCAAACTATTGTTCTTACAAATGGCATATACAGGTGCATCTCAATAAATTAGAATGTCGTGGAAAAGTTCATTTATTTCAGTAATTCAACTCAAATTGTGAAACTCGTGTATTAAATAAATTCAATGCACACAGACTGAAGTAGTTTAAGTCTTTGGTTCTTTTAATTTTACATTTAACAAAAACCCACCAATTCAATATCTCAACAAATTAGAATATGGTGAAATGCCAATCAGCTAATCTACACACACACACACCAACTATAGTAACAACGACGTGATATGATTGGAATCGCATTCATACTGATTTTTTTTTCCAGCTAATGAATGATAAAAACAATTGACAGCCAATCAAAATCCATCCTGCTTTGAAGAGCTGGAGCATTTTAAGCAGTAGATTACAAAACTGCATCACATGCTTATAATAGACAGAATGTTATTGTGTGTTGGTGCATTGGCTAATGTAGTTATCATTCCTGGTGTGAACAGACCTTTAAAGGTAAAATGTGTAATTTCTGCAAAAATATTGACTATTGCATTTTCCATTGGTCGGTCTAGCAGATAGCCCCACCCAAAACTCACGTGATTAGTTGAGAAGTTGGTGTGTCAGGCCGGTTGGGATGATCAAGCAAACAGAGCAATGTTTTGGTAGCACCACAATTTGTGAAATCAATCTGTAACAAACTCAGAGTTGTCTGTCCACATTAAACTGGGAAAGCGAAGTTATTTTAAACCAATAGTTCACCCAAAAAATAAAATTCTGTCATCAATTCCAAACCAATATGGCACAAAGTAAGTGAAATATTTTGAGAAATGTTTAACTCTTTTGTCCATATAATGAAGATGAATTGGGTCCAAAACATTGTTTTTAAATACCTTCTTTCATGTTCCACAGAAGAAGTCACACAGGTTTGGAGTGACTTGATTTACAGAATTTTCATTTTGGTTTCCCTCTAACATTTAAAAAAGACACACCCCCACAAGCAGTCTGAAAAAGTATCTACCGTCTCATTGAAGAATGTCCTTTGATTCAGTAATCCTTTAATTTCAGTCATTTAACCAGTCAGTAATGAGAAAATACAGTATTTTCCACCGTCATCCCATTGTATACTGTGAGTTATTAACACATAACCTGACTAAATAAATTAGAAAGAAAAAAAGAGGAGAAAATAAGTCTTTGAGGTTGTGCTCACAACTCGGCCTACAGAGTGTGCATTCGGTATGGTACACTGTACAATGCAGCATGAAGATTGAAAAACATCAATAAAATAAGACCACAGGGACAAACACAAATGATAAATAAATAGGAATTAACAAGACAAATTTGAATAGAACACAAACATATACAATAATTCCAACACAGGTCGTTTGTCCAAATCATCAAAATGATCCTGAATCACATTTAAAAGGGTCCTTGCAGACAAATGGAGGAAAAACACACATCGTGTCCACCGTCGTACCTTATAGGTTCCCAAAAACAGTCTTTCCACTTCACAAAGTCCTCTGAACACGCTCCTCCTAGGTCATATTTTGCTTACATGGCTTAATGTGTCAAACGTTTGATCAGTTTTTGTGAAACTATGCAGCAGAATCAATCCAGTCTTTTTGTACATTCCTGCGTAGAATCCAGCTCTACACAGTTAGATCTGAAACTGTTCCCACACACAACACTGGCTCTCTCTCTCTCGCTCTCCCACGCACGCACATACACATCCACCCACTCGCACATAAATACAATAAGGCTGAAACAGGTGCTAGTGGTACAGGTATGACTGTTATGTAGCATGTTCAGTTTGGTACCAATCTGTGACAGGAATCGTATAAAGAGGAAAACGAAGCGAGACTGCATTCCAAAGAAATCCAAAGTCCCGCCATTGTATGAAATAGTATCTGTCAAAGACACACGCACATACGTAAGACTTGAAACTGGCAGTCTTTGTTTCCTTTACAAAAGCATTGCAGACTGACTGAACTTCCTCTGGTTTCCATTGAATATTGCAAAGCCGAAGTGAATTTCCCAGGCGGTGCAATTGACACAGTCTGAAACCTTGTTTGTTTTCTATACAAACAGCAGTTTTAGGTGAACTTATCTTGCCATTTGTATCCAAAGGTCTTTGAGTGTCCTCTGAAATAGTTAAATCCCCATTCATGTATATATCAACTGAAGATTAGCATCCATAAACCCAAACTAACACAGTTTAGAGCTCGTTTAAAGGGTTAGTTCACCAAAAAAAATGAGAATTCTGTCATTAATTACTAACCCTCATGTCGTTCCAAACTCATAAGAGGTTTGTTCATCTTCTGAACACAAATTAAGATATTTTTGATTCAATATGAGAGCTTTCTGACCCTGCATAGACAGCAACGCAACTGAAACACATCATTAAAATTGTCCATGTGACATCAGTGGTTCAACCGTAATTTTATGAAGCTACGAGAATACTTTTTGTGTGCAAAGAAAACAAAAATAGCAACTTTATTCAACAATTAAAGTACTCCCGTGAAAGCCAGCAGAGACTGGCACGGAAGGGAAGAAATTGTTGAATAAAGTCGATATTTTTGTTTTCTTTGCGTACAAAAAGTATTCTCATAGCTTCATAAAATTACGGTTGAACCACTGATGTCACATGGACTATTTTAACGATGTCCTTACTTCCTTTCTGGGCCTTGAATGTTTCAGTTTCTGTCTATGCAGCATCAGAAAGCTCTCGGATTTCATCAAAAATATCTTAATTTGTGTTCCGAAGATGAACGAAGGTCTTACGGGTTTGGAACGACATGAGGGTAAGTAATTAATGACAGAATTTTCATTTTTGGGTGAACTATCCCTTTAAGATGCAATTTATTCGCATTTTATCATTTTTGTGTCCAAGGAGTAACATGTTAATGGCTTGTCCTGTATTTGCTTGAATGCTCTCTGAAATGTTTCAGGAAATATTGTACGTGAAAATGCTTTGCACGAGGATATCACATAGGAAGCAATGCGGAGCTAAATAGTGTGTAGAATCAAATAAAGAAATCAATAATCAAAATTAACAGGATAGTTCGCCGAAAATGAAAATGTGGTACTTTACTCACCCTCATGTCATTCCAAACCTGTTTGACTTTGTTTCTCAGTGTAACACTAAAAAAGTTATTGAAATTGGCCCGATGTTGTTTCGGACCCCACTGACATTCAGTGCCTTCAAAACATCTTCCTTAATGTTCCACTGAAAAAAGAACATCAGGTTGGACATGAGAGTGAGTAAATGATGACAGAATGTCCATTTTTGGCTGAAATGTCCCTTTAAGAAAAGATACAATCGTACCGACAACTTCACGCTTTGTACATGTTGGCGGCAGTAGCGAGTGCTAACTGCCCATTGGCCGCAACCACACACGGCTCCTCCTCCAATAGTCCGTTGGGGTCGGCGTGCGGGATGCTGTCGTGGTAGCTGCTGAAGCTGATGTTGTCCTCCTTCAGCTCAATGGTCCAAAACGGGGCGTTGAGTTTCCTATTGCGGTACTCACGATACGTATACACGCCTCCGACGAAGCCCATGAGGAGAACGACCACCACGATGATGACGGCGAGGATGATGATGTTAAACTGCGTCCAGGACACTACTGTCAGGGCAGAGGCCGTGCTGTTGTGTCCTGAGGAGTCTCCCGTGCCGGACTGAAGGGTCGGTAGGCTTGGATGGGTGGTAGGGGAGGAGGAGAAAGTGAGGAGGCGGGAAGCAGGTGTAGAAGCAACAGAACTTGTGGATTTGGGGATTTCTGTAGTGGAGGTCTTGATGTCTTGAGTTGGGAGGATTCTCACAGCTGAGAGAGAGAGAGTTAATGATTGAAATGGTTAGTGTGTCTAAAGACATGATAAAGGATATAAATGAAAAATGATTAACTTAGAGTTTTAGCTGAACACGTATTCAAGATTAATCGCAAATCAGCTAAGAAACCAAAGAAAATTAGGATTAGGACTGCATGAATAACCGTGTAAAGTTTATCAATTATGAAACAGGTTCAATTCAGTGAAAAGCAGCTCTACAGAATAGAACAATATTGCTGTTATTGTTGAACGCTCCCATTAAAAGCAACATAAATGGGAAATGTATCCTCCAGCACACTCATGACAGCTTGTTATAGTTTGTACAAGATGTCACAATTGTATGGCATTTATAATTTATTTAAAATGTGAATAACTGTTTTGTTTTTCATGCTGCTAAGAGGGTCAGTGTAAAGTTGTCTACTAAATACTTTCATTTAGGAACACAGTTTTTAGCTTTTTTTGTGTGTGTGTATATATATGTATGTATATATATATATATATATATATATATATATATGGATGTGTGATGAGGATCTACGAATAAAACAATGTTGACATGACTTTTTTTAATAAGTAGATCCACATTTTTCTTGTATATTTTTTATCCTTTGAACA
>NW_015640468.1:293971-297701 GCF_001515625.1 Sinocyclocheilus rhinocerous
GGTCTGTGGTGTGGCTATTTGTATGATGAAAAGGTGGCTAAAAATACAGTTATTTTCAAGAAAACAGGAAGCAAACAAGACACGTCAAGCATGTCTTACCCCCACTATTTTTAAGTTTTACCCCCCAGGCCCCCATTATTAATCAAATTTGTAATATTTGACATGGAGCTACTATGAACTAATATTAACTTTGTTCATATTTTCAGTCCTGTGGTGTGACGCCTCCACATGACGGAAAGCATTAATGCATTATCAAGCACTAAAGATGTTAAAGGGGTCATATGATGCGATTTCAATTTTTCCTTTACTTTACTTATTTGTGTGGATTCAGCATATGGGAGTCTAACTGTTAAAATCTATTGTCAAAAGACTTAAAGAAAAATGCAAATATATACATTTAACTTTAAACCTTGTCATTAGTATGCCCATGTCCATTTGTCATCTACCGTAAAGTTAATCTAATGTTATATACAACATAACACTTTAAATAAGGCGTTGTCAAAAGAATAGACTGCCCACACAGGAACTGACGATAAACAACTGCCTTAACAAGGATCCTTATCCTTAGTTAAGGTAAAAGTGCGAACAGTATAATAAAATCATTAAAAATTATCCAGGCTACATCAAAGCTTGCACTGGTTATTCATGACTCATGTGATGGGATCCCAGCAACCACTACAGCAACAAATGCACTCACATACTTTTGACATGACACCATTATGAGTTACTGAAAAAGAAAAAAATGCAGTGACACATGCTTTTTCATCAGTGGAATGACAAACTCCCATTGTCTATTCAATGACCGTTTGATAAATATTGCACGCAAAAAAGTGAGCACTTGCTAAAATCCTCCATTCGGACTTGCTGACAGACGTGCAGTTTCAGGGAATCTAGCTAGACGTTTTTACCAGTCTGCCTAAAGCTGCTTGCAAGATACCACTTTTGAGGAACCACAAATCATGGGATTTGCAAATACTTGCAAGTTTCATGAGATCATGAGTTTTTCTGTTAATAAATGGTATTTTCAGATAGACAGAAACTGCGGTGCATCACACGTCAAGAACCTCATCATTACAACATGTCAGGGCATATAAAATATTTGGAATAATAAAGTAAATTTTTTTATATATATGATCAAAAATAAAGTAGTATTATTACAATTATCATAATATTATTACAATTTAAAATAAGTGTTTTCTATTTTAATATATTTTAAAATGTAATTTATTCCTGTGATGCAAAGCTGAATTTTCAGCATCATTACTCCAGTCTTCAGTGTCACGTGATCCTTCAGAAATCATTCTAATATGCTGATTTGCTGCTCAGGAAGCATTTCTTTTCATTATCAATGCTGAAAACAGTTATGCTGCTTAATATTTTTGTGGAAAAGGTTTGGGATAAGTAAGATTAAATAATAATAATAATTATTATTATTATTACTCTTTTATTCAGCATTTATAAATAACAAAATATGTTGAACTTTCTATTCATCAAAGAATCCTGAAAAAAATTACCACTGTTTCCTCAAGAATTTTATGCAGCATGTTTTCAACATTGACGCATTATTAATAATTGAGCACCAATAATGATTAATAATAATTAAGAGGCAAATCAGTATATTAGAATAATTTCTGAAGGATCATGTGAAACTGAAGACTGGAGTAATGATGCTGAAAATTCAGCTTTGCAGCACAGGAATAAATTACTTTTATCTAAATATATCTAAATTTAAAACAGCTATTTAAAATGTTTTTATCATATTTCACAATACTACTATTTTTGATCAAATAAATGCAGGCTTGGTGAGCATAAGATACTTTAAAAAATATAAAGAAATCTGAATTATTCCAAACTTTTGACCAGTAATGTATGTTCCCACAATGCTTACACACGTGTCGTACCTCTCAGGGTGCAGTTGTGGTAGCGGGCGTCCCCTGTGTATCCACGAGTGCAGATCTCACAGTGTGCTCCCGCTGTGTGGTTGATGCAGCGGTGGCAGTGGCCTGTCTCAGGGTGGCATATTTGTGGCATGGAGCGAGGGTCTGCGTTCCCATTACACTCGCAGGGCACGCACGCGCCTGCTGATTTAAATAAACCGTCCATGCACACGCTGCATCTTGGGCCGGAGAAGCCAGGCTTACATTCGTCACATACAGGTTGTCCACTGGAATCTGTAAATGCATTTAAACAGACCTGATCAAAAACTAGAGTTACATAATGGCAAACACAGCAAATAAGGGATTTGTCATTTATTTTATATAGCATTACAATAATATTTTAATCTCCTCATGCACAACCTTCAGT
Source organism: Sinocyclocheilus rhinocerous (assembly GCF_001515625.1). Lineage (NCBI taxonomy): Eukaryota > Metazoa > Chordata > Actinopteri > Cypriniformes > Cyprinidae > Sinocyclocheilus > Sinocyclocheilus rhinocerous. The sequence goes on from NW_015640468.1 coordinate 296,276, forward strand.
TCGCTTTTTAATCCTGGACTCATTTTAATGTACAGTGGGCCTAAAAGGTATTTAGATAGCTGTGCCACACTTGAAAATGCAACAAAATCCATATTCTGTAAGACACCAGTGTGAAGTTGAAGGGAACTGACTTCATACAATCTATTCTCTAATCTATTTATTTTTTTGGTTTAGTCATGGTTTTTGTCTTTTGCTAAAAAAAAAAAGCCTTTTTTTTTTTAGTCACAATTTTAGTTGACAATTTTAGTTGTGAGAAAAGCTCTAGCATATTTTAAGTGCAACTTAAGTGTAAAATACTTTAAGAGGCCACTTGTAGTTCCAACTCCAACGACAAGGTGGTGCCACAGCACCAAATTTCAAGTCTGACACCATATTCTACAGAAGTGGAAAATGAAGTGGTAATTGAGAATCGCTTTTTAATTTACTAATTTAAATTATTTTATACATAAAATGATTATGCTTAGATGATACTTAATGAGCATATTCATGACATTTACATGGGACTCCACAGTACTTTAAAAATACCATGGTATTATGATAGTGCCAGACCCAGAAACCATGGTATTGTCATTATTTGTAAGTGGAATACAGAGGAGTGAAGTTTACAACATCCTTAAGAGTGTTCAACACACAAACACACACAATGAAATATTCATATGATAGGAAAGAAAGTCAGCAGGATGTGTGAATGACTGTGCTAGATTAACATCCTGACCTGCCTGACTGCTGCAGCACTCACTGACTGACCTACAACCGCCCGCTAGCAGAAACATCACGCAGTAATGCAAGCTCTGCAGTTTCAATAGTCATGACATCGCTGATCCGTTTTCTCAATGGCCGCTGTTGCCAGGGCAACCCCTCCCTGAAGCAGATCTGTCCCCACACCACCCCACTGACTGGCCTCGCTGCCACAGCCATGACATGAGAGACACACTGCTGGCCAGTGACAGAAGGAAGTGGCCAGAAGGCGGAGGAATTCATTTCGGCACTCCTCCCATTCCTGCCATGAGAAGTCGTGGGCTGTGCCTGTGCCAGCTTCATGCACCAGCTACAGACAGTGTGATGCCAACAGACGAGGTATCTATCTATCTATCTATCTATCTAGTGATGTGACATGTGGCCAAGTATGGTGACCCATACTCGGAATTAGTGCTCTGCATTTATCCCATCCAAAGTGCACACACACAGCAGTGAACACACACACACCGTGAACACACACCCGGAGCAGTGGGCAGCCATTTTTATGCTGCGGCGCCCGGGGAGCAGTTGGGGGTTCGGTGCCTTGCTCAAGGGCACCTCACCGTATTGAAGGTGGGAGAGAGCGCTGTACATTCACTCCCCCCACCTACAATCCCTGCCAGTACGAGACTCGAACCCGCAACCTTTGGGTTACGAGTCCGACTCTCTAACCATTAGGCCACGACTT
>NW_015640468.1:297749-301066 GCF_001515625.1 Sinocyclocheilus rhinocerous
TCTATCTATCTATCTATCTATCTATCTATCTATCTATCTATCTATCTATCTATCGTTTTCAGTGTGCATATTTTCTAACCAATACAGAGTACTGTTACATGTATAAACCTGAGGAGACACATAAAACGGTAGAAAAAAATTGCAATTAATCTCATGATTTCCAACCTGTCTTTAAAAAGCAAAATTAAACCGTACTGATGCCAAATTCTACATTTTAACTTATTGTATTATTGAATTATTTTTTTATTTGATTACTTTTATTTAGTTATTAAAAGTATTATATTAATCAATTGTTTTATTTATAAAAATTATATTAATCAATTATTTTCAAATTATTAAATTATTTATTAGTTTTTAATAAGTTATTTATTATAAATATTGTATTAATTAATTATTTTATTTATAACTATTATATGATTCATTTAAATGATTTATTATTTATTAACATTTATTTTTAAATACTTTTATTTACATTTTATTTATTAATTATTCATACAATTATTTTATTTAAATTTGTGGAAATTTTTTCTCTAAACTTTTCGATGGGCCCCGAGCTTAATAGGTAGTAATTTAGCAGATCCAAAGAAATTTCAAGTTCACTTATTATAGGAGTAACCTGGGTTTAAGCGTTTAGCTCAAGAGCACAATGGTGGATCGGTGGATCTTGCAGGATTTAAATCTACAACCTTTCAGTAATTAGCCCAAATCTTTAACCATTGCATGACTCCACAAAATGAAAACTTAAAAAGAAGCACCTTTAGTTGTGGACAGTGAGAGGCGCAGCTGTGAGCCTGTTGACACACTGATAATCACTACTGTACTGCTTCATCTCCCTCATTTTCCACTCTTGCATTTTCCCTCTCTCTCCTATATAAGACAATAATATAATTTCAACTTAAATTAATATTTCATGTCCACATATTTATTTATTTGTTGGTTTGTTAACCACATAATAGGTAGCACAATGAACAGTCTGACGATCATTATCAATACAAATATAATGACTGTACATTATGCATTACATATTTGACCTATAAATATATAAGTAATACTGTGTACACTTATATAAGTGTTCTGAACTTTCAGTGCCCTTTCTCTCTCTCTCTCTCTTCCTCACACTGACACATTGACTTTTCATCCTCAGGCTCCAGTGACTGTAAATGTAAAGTGACAACCCAAAGCCACATCACCATAGCTGTTGCTGTGCCACTGCATCCAATGGAAGGGCAGCTGTGATGGAAACAAGGTCTCTGATTGGCTCCTCTGTACCATTCAAATTTTTAGCTGTGACCAATATTTAAATCCAGGTTGTTTATAAATCCATCTAGGAATGGAAAATCACTGACAACTCAATCATCCTAACGCAATAACAGATGTCAGGTGAACTAATGAACTATAATTAACTTGTGAATTTTGTCACAGATAGTGTATTTTTTGGCCCAATCAAACTTGAGGGCAAGTATTTTAAAGTATTTTATTCCTGAGATGTAAAGCAGAATTTCCAGCATCATTACTCCAGATCTTTCAGAAATCAACTTAATATGCTGATCTGGTGTTCAAGAAACATTTCTTAATATTATCAATGTTCAAAACCGTTGTGGTGCTTAATACTTTTGTGGAAACACTGTGATACACTACCATTCAAAAGTTTAAATTTTAAAACTTTTATTGAGCAAGGATGCATTAAATTGATTTGAGTGAAGACATAATGTTACAAAATATTTATATTTCAAATAAATGCTGTTCTTTTGAACTTGCTATTTATCAAAGAATCGCAGTGTTCAACATTGATAATAATTAATAACTGAACAGCATAGAATGATTTCTGAAAGATCATGTGACACTGAAGACTGGAGTAATGATGCTGAAAATTCAGCTTTGCATCACAGGAATAAATTATATTTTAAAATGTATTAACATAGAAAACACTTATTTTAACTGTTTTTTTTTATTTTAAACAGTTTTTACTGTATTTTTGATCAAATAAATGCAGCCTCTGTGAACTAAACTTTCAAAAACATAAAAAAAAATCCTAAATATTCCAGACTTTTGACAGGAAATGTAAATGTCATGGTCTTCTTGTGCATGATCCATCAGTGCATGTTATGCAAAAAGGAAAAAAAAAAGTTTTTCCAAAATCAAAATCGAACTTTCTGTGCCTTCTATTTTTCTGTCCTGATGAATAATTGCCAGTCACTTCTTAGGACATTATGTGCTGAACGCAGAAGCTGCCCTGAACCCTTGTCAACATGTCACAGAGATGCAGACTCACCGAGATGACAGCTGCTGCTGGAGGTCTCAGAGGAGCAGGGACAAGGCAGACAAGTGTCCGCGGACCCCTCACCATGACGCCGGTAAAAGTTGGGCAGACACTCCTCACAGTTGTGGCCCTGAGTGTTATCCTGACAGTCCAAACAAACACCTGAGGAGAGAGAAGGAGAATATACAGAACAACTGATCATTAGCAACAGTATAGACTGAACATGACACTTCCAGAGAGTCTTATGTAAATCATTGCATAAGGTAAGAACTTGAAAAGGTGAGACTTGAAAAGCCGTTTCTAAAACAAAGAAATCTGCTTTGTCAGAGAAGAACCTTTCACCAGTTTAAAGTTTATGTTTAAAGTGCTCTTAGTCTTAAATGTGCTCTAGGTAATTTGTTGATGATTTAAGCCTCAATGTGAGAAACGCTGTACTGGAGCTCTAGTTAACACTATTCAAGACCAGGGTTTTCAAGTGGAGGGATATAAAACAAAGAAGTTTCTGTCACTGCTGTTATTGTTAGCAAACACTTTTAAAAATGGTTTTTGTTAATTGAAATTAAGATGAACTAAAATAAAATATAAATATTAGATGAAAAACTTTGAAATGTTACCTTGGCAACTAAACTAAAAAAAAAAAAAAAATGAAAAGGTTCAGTTGAAGTACTAAAATTACTAAAACTAAAATAAGAAAAAATAGTTAAATAGAAATATTTAAAAAAGTAAATAAATAAAAACAACAAAACACCTAAAATTACTAAACCGTAATCTAAAACGAAAACTTAAAATATAAAAATAAAAGCTAATTTAAAGTACTAACAAACACTATAGTCGAATATTATAATACTATAATAGAACTATATAATATAATATAACTATAATACTATAATACCACTAGTTTCTGACTTTTTTCATTCATGACACTTAACGTAAAACACAACCAACACAGCATAAATTTAGGTCAATCAATCAGTTTGTCAATTAGTTAAAAGTTAAAGATATGTTAACTATTTAAATATTTAATTGGAATCTATATGAATTGAAAAAAAAATATTAT
>NW_015640468.1:301240-320589 GCF_001515625.1 Sinocyclocheilus rhinocerous
TATATATTCTAAGTGTACTTTATCTGTTTTATAACTGATTATATTGAGAGGTAAATAGTTTATTTTTATATTAAAAATTATATTATATAAACCAGTTGCATGTAATTTTAAGTATATTAACTCAAATTAACAGAAAATAGTCAGCATTATGTACTTAATATTATAATAATTTTTATAAATGTTCACGAAAGCCTCACATTATTACAGAAAAAAATCTAGGTTTTTACACTGAAGGGTCCCTGAAAGGCTAAAAGTATGGGTGAGGGTCCCTGCACTCGCAGAAAAAAGTTACAACAGTACCTTATTTATCCCTAAAGTGTGCATTTTAGTACCTTATTTCGTGCATATGGTACATATTGTGGCTGATGAGAATATGCAATCTTGTGTCAGTATATCTTTGTTATTTTGGTGAGGTTTTGCCTCTGGTTTAATTATTTTTACTCTTTATTTCAGAATTTATGTTTTTCTTCTTTGTTCTTCATTTCAATTACATGAAAGTACTGCATTTGCTTTATCACATCAGAACTGTATGCTACAGTTTTCAGGTAGGAGTTTTGCGTGGACAAGGACAAAGCAAACTAACTGGCCAAAGACCAAAAGCCTTTGTGTAATATGCAAATTATTGTTTAGCTGTGTGAAATACTGCGCGTCTCGTGTGTGTGTGTGTGTGGTATTATGCTGTGGGGTGGCTGTGAGTCTATGAACTGTAAGCAGTCTCCGGAGATGCTGATTGGGTTTTATGACCGAAGGAGGGCTGTAAATCTGACTGTGGCTCTCCGCATTGAGGAAAGGTTACCAGCTACCATCTGCACACACACAACGTGGAGAGAGAAAGACAGAGACAGATGGGTTCCTAAACACACCTGCGCTCATGCACTTGAACAAGCAGTTGACAAACACGTCTGTGACATCAGCAGACTAAGGCCCGGCTGAAATGATTTAAGACAAACACGCCTACACTTCTCAGATGTCAGCAGGTTTGCTTAACAAATTAACACACACACATACACACACCAGCATGAGCATTATGTTGATAGGGGTTTTTGGTCCTGATTCAAATTGAGGGTAATTAAGCCTAGGTTGCCTAGGATACAGGGAGGAAGAGAGAAAAAGAGAGGGAAGTGTGGAGGATGTTCTGATGAATCGCTCTAGGTTGAGTCAATCTCAAATCTGGAGATTTTACAGGAACAGTTCACCCAAAAAAGATCTTCATGGCATTCTAAAATAAAAGCATCATAATATTCTTGTATTTTGAATTTTATATGAAGTTTAACAAATATTAATAAAAATATATTATTTAAAATATATTTCTAAGTATAGTTCATCTGTTTTATAACATTATTTGAATGGATAAGTATTTATTTTGTATTACAAATGTATTATAAGTTGCATGCAATTTTATTCTTAATTATATAAATGCAAATTAAAAGCTAATATTGAGCATTATGTGATTTAATGTTTATAAATATTAAACTTCAAAATGTTACAGAAAATATCCAGGAGAATGTTATGTTTTGTGAACATTTATTTGTGAGTGTTTATTATTATTTTTTTTTAAATCTGGTCTGATATTGGCTGTTTATTAGTACTTATAAAACACATATTAATGCATTATTCTGCATGACCATATTTTAGATCCCTTAATCCACACCATACCTAAAAATTAACAACTAATTTACTAACTATTAATAAGCAGCAAATTTGTTATTTATTGAGGCAAAAGTCATAGTTAATAGTGAGAATTCGTCCCCAAACTAAAGTGTGACCAAATTTGCCAATCATTTTAACTAACTTTTGTCCTGATGGATGATCTTCTGGATATAATTCCTGTGCTTGATGTTGTATTTAACTCAATATTCAATGTAGAGACAGAGGTGTTTGTGTTGCACATAATTGAAGACTATGAGAAAACTGGTTGGTTTTGAGTTTTTTTTTTAGCTATTTTCATCTTCCAAGTTTAAACTCTTCTTTGTGGTAAACACAGCATATGACATTTTCTCACACCTATAGTGTTGCTTCACCATGACAGATACTTCAAACTGAGATCATGAACGATAAGCGTGAAATGTGTACATGGATCACAAGTGAGTGTTTGTTTTCACTTTGTAAGAGTTTCTGTGAGGCATAAGTTTTTTTACTGACCTGACTGAGGGTGGCAGTAGGTAGAGTGGTTGTTGCATTGGCACGGTTGACATCCTGTGCTGCTGAAGTGGAAGAATCCAGGATGGCAGTCATCACACTTGGGCCCGTATACACCTGTCTTACACTTACACAGCCCTGAGCTGCAAGAGAGAAACACAGAAAACACACATGAAAAAACTATATCACTGCTTTAACATTTATGACACTGGCAGCCTGGAAATTGTGCCTGCTTGTGGACAACATCCTCTTTGTGCATCCAGTTCCTGTGGTATCTCATCACACAACATTTCAGCACACACATGGCTTTGCCCTAGACAGCTAACAATCCTGGTCTAAAACGCAGTCACGCATACTTTAAAGCAGTCTAGACCTTTCATTTTTAATTCCACCATTTCTGCATGTGGGTACACATGAGGGACCTGTGGCCCAGACCACATTTGAAAACCATCTGCTGCTTCAGACCGGATTCCAGGAATCCCTCTCTCTCCCTCTATCTCTCTCTCTCTCTCTCTCACACACACACACACAGGTTTGTTTTTGTGAAAAGTGGGGACATGGGGTAATGTCCTGAAAAGTCACCTTCTCCTTGTAATACCTATGTCATACCCTTGTCATTATACAAATTGATGTCCTCATTTGTCACAAAAATGCACACACACACACACAGGTTTGTTTTTGTGAAAAGTGGGGACATGGGGTAATGTCCTGAAAAGTCACCTTCTCCTTGTAATACCTATGTCATACCCTTGTCATTATACAAATTGATGTCCTCATTTGTCACAAAAATGCACACACACACACACACACACACACACAATAATTGTGTTTAATCTCAATGTGCCTGTAAAGTTGTCAACCCAAAATGACAGCAGTCTGACTACTGAAACTACAGAGGCTTTTGGAAGTGTTACATATGTAGGAAATCACAGAACCAACCAACAGATGAAATCAGACACCCAGAAGAAAAAGAAAAAAAAACAGAGAACGATCACCTTACAGTTCATCTATTGATGTAGAACCAAAATCACAAAACCATACAGTATTTTTACATTTTCTGAAGTGTCACATGGCAATTACAGCTCATGTAATTGGCCAGAGCATCCATTACCAAAGATGGCAAATTGTACTTCCGGCAGCTAGAAATATATTTTGGTAAATGAAGGTTGAAACGGAATATATTTTCTATTTCAAAAATACAGAGTTCTGGCATGAAACTCTAGATGGCGCAATCCGATAGGTCTAACTCAATCTGAGTCCCTCCGAGAGTTGTCATGGCAGAACTATATTTAATTGAACTTTACTGTTTGCAACATATATTTAGCATATATATCGAATATATTTTGGCCACAATTTTTTTTTTTTTTTTGCCAAATGGGTGAGTGTAACCTGTCTTTAGAACTTCTAGACATAACAATCAAACAGCTTGAATAAATGCCAAAAAATAACAGTCCCAGAAGTTACTGAAAATACAACAAAGCACTCATATATATTTTTGATGAAGAGTACAATCGCAAACGGCTGTGGATTTGTTTGTGCATACTTACAGCTATCACAGGATATGTGTGTATTTGTGCAAGGTACGGTAAACTTACAAAACCAGTTCTGATTCTCCTGCGCCCACAGAGAAACCATTACTGAGATAAAATCCCAAACACTATATGTTTAAGCAATAGCAAAAGGGATGCTTGCCTTAGCAAGTCCACTAATGAACCCTTGTGCTTATCACTCTTTCATTTAGTAATTTTGCTGATGATGATGATAAAGTATGCTTTAGCCCTCACTCTCTTAAAACAGTCATTAGTCGACTCCCCAAACACATGAACACGCCTCCATAACCCCAAATCACACACACTCTCTCACACCCCAGGGCTGTTGCGTCAGGTCTGGGGTGAAGGTTGAGGTGAGGTGGGGTTTCCAGAGGTTGTGTGATTGGTTCTTGTGTGTGAGGGGAGCAAGTGATAGATGAGAGAGGGGCGGATGATGACACCTGTGGGACAAGCTTAAAGCGCTCAGCCATGCTGACAGGATCTCAATGCTGAGGACCCCAGAAAAACAACAACAGCAGCGATAAAAGAGCCAACGGATGAAGCACAAAAGAAGGAGGAGATTTGAGAGGATGTAAGGAGATTTTGAATGAGAGAGAGGGTGAAATAAACAAAGCATCACGGCTGATGTTTTTTTTCTGCCTTAAGAAATATAAATGAAATATAAACAGACTTCAGTTATTCAATAATTAAAGACTTTTTTTTTTAAATACAGTAATGAGATATAAACGGAAAATGTGTGTAAATTGTCAAAATGATGCCAATAAATCGTCCTTAAAATAGGGACAGGATCAACATCATCAGTGTCATCACCTTCCACCCACATTTACAGGCGAATTGTTGATTTAACATATGGAAATTGTGACACTTCTGTTTCGCACAGATGCTTCCTGCAATGCATCAAAGAATCACACCTGCCCTGCACCTTCATACACTCAGACAGTGTGCAATCTGAATGAATAAATATAGACACACTTCTTAAATTATACATTATTGGCCTAGAGGAAGCAGGGGAGTGAAGAAAAACAGAAAGAGAGACAGAGGGAAAAAGAGACAAAGAGTGCTACACCCTATTTTGACTAGATCTTTAGTCAGAGAAGACGCATATTTAATATGATGCGAGTGAAAATGAGCTAGTGAGAGACTAGACTTGTGCCGGTATTCGGTAATGCGATATATCACGGTAATGAATATGCACGATATTGTTATCGTGGGCACTACTAAATACCGTGAATAATTATATATTACAAATTATTCCGAATTTTGAATGCATTTTAAGAATACTTTTCCCATCAACTGGTCAAAATGCACAACACCGCATATCCCTATGAGAGACACATACTGTCTGGTCAATATGTTGTACTGCATCTTTCAGTTTATGTAAAAATAATGTCACAATGTAAAAAAAGTTGGTTTCAAATATGTATATAATGTGTGAATATGTATATGTGTGTATACACACGCACACACACAATATAAATAATACAATAAAATAAATAAATATAAGGCACATTATACATATATTTTACAACACACACACACAGCCACATACACATGCATCAATATGAATATAATATCTATATAATTATATTATAATTGTTATATTATTTTCATGACAATTAAGCCTCTGATTCACAGTATCCTACTGTACATTATAAAAATTCTATCATTATCGTAATATTTTTGAAAAAATCATAACATTTTGCTTAAATATATTGAATGAATGAATACATGAATAAATAAGTTTTTATTTTATTTATGCAATATATCATATCTTATATATATATCATATCATATCTTATATGTCTTAATTTTGGCGTGAAATATGACCTGGACATTTCTTCTTGAGATTCACCATTCCCTTGTTTTCACTTGAGGTGAATATCTACTGATAATATCTACGACTAAAATCTATATCAAGTTGGTTGCTGTAGTTCCCATTCACTGGAAACGGAGTAACACATCGTAATATGTGCTGCCAAAACCATAGATATATGTTTTTTTTTAAAAACTCCACTGTTACCTAACACACATCCTTTTAACATTATGGGGTGTTAGTAGATACATTTGCACTTGCTGAGGCAGAGCGTGTGGGTGGGTACGAGGATATGTGGATGTGCACGGGCCAATAGACAGGTTGCCATGGCGATGGCTCAGCTCCCAGAGCATTCTGGGGAATGAAAGTGAGGTGTGACATATATGACCTATCAATCACATTCTCCAGAGAAAGAGAGAAGGAGATCAAGAAAGAGAAAAAGGCCGCCTGTTAACAAGGGCTCTTGTGGCGGATGCAAAATACAAACATCTGCCTTTCCTAAAAACACTATGGATTCAAAAGATTAGTCAGTGAGAGCATATAAAGATGCCTGTTTCCCAAACACACACACACACACACACAAACATAGTGATTATCAAGGTCAGATAATGATCAATCACACCCTGTCTCACGGACTTCCCTTGCATTGACATTCATTAGCAGACAGAGCCGTCGTCTGTGTGTCTGTGGGCCAGAGACAGCTCTCTAAAGCCAGCTGTTGAACAGAACCATTCATTAGGGCGGCAAATTTAGCATTTGTGTAAACATGAAATGGCAGCGTTTTGTAGCTTTTAGAATCATGATGCTTATCTAAATGCATCCGCCCCATTCCAGAGCAATAAATTTAGCCTTATTAAAAAAAGGCAAGCATATGGATAGAAACACACCACTGTGTATAAGGAAAAGTTGGTCAATACGGCTTAAAACACATTTTTAAAACGAATTCTTTAAAGCAGGCTACTAAAATCCAGGCTGGCAAAGAATGTAGGTTATTTGTTGTCATAACATCAGTGAAAATACCCGTAATACCAGAAATAAACCCGTCCAGCCATTAGCGCCATCTCAGCTGTGTGAGCATGGCATGACGGTATTGACAGGTCATTTGTAATACGATACGCTGTAACACAAGACTCCTGGAACATTTCACAATAAGCATTTTCAAGTTTTAGTCTGTGATTAAATTAATTTAAATTAAATTAAAATATTAGCTGCAATAATAATAAAAAAACTAAAATATTACTGCATGTGAAATAAATTGACCAAAGGCGCATGATAAAATGATTCAAGTGCAAGGAATTATGGGTATTCCCACAGCCTCAATTTTCTATTTTCAACTTTCTATGAAATGTTTCTTGAGCAGCAAATCAGCATATTAGAATGATATTCTGAACGATAATGTGACACTGAAGACTGGAGTAATGATGCTGAAAATTCAGCTTTGCATCACAGGAATAAATTACATTTTACAATATATTAAAATAGAAAATAGTTATTTTAAATTGTAATAATATTTCACAATACTACTGTTTTGATGGTATTTTGATCAAATAAATGCAGCCTTGGTGAGCATACTATAAGAGACTATCAAAAAAAAAAAAATTGTGACCCCAAACTCTTAAATGGTATAGTGTATACCTTTTTTATATATAAATATAATTTTAATGCCAAATACGGAACTTATTTTAGTTATAAAACATAGCATTTAAAATAATGTTTAATTAGGATCACATTGTGAATTAATGAAAAATGAAACTGAATTTAATAATTGGAGATTATGAGGTATTAAAAAAACTGAATTCATTAAAATTATTTAATTACTCAAGCGTCACTGTGCTTGTTTCATACGTAACCCTTATAATTCACATACTAAAATGGCGTTTGATCAAATAAAAGCAAAACTCGACCAGCATCAGGCAGCACAGCCAGTTCTTAGCACTCCAACACTGCTAGCTTGACACTTAATATATCATAATAACATCACCAGGGGCTTCCTTAATCACTTGGATTGGTTGTGTATGTGTGTAAGTGTTTTCAGAGAGACAAACTACGTTGAGCAGGCAGCAGTAGCAGAAAGCTCATTAATGTTTCAGAGACCCTGGGGCAGATCAGCTGCATATTAACTAGGTCAGTGTTACACAACGACTGGACCCCCTTCCCTCACGCTCTCTCTGCTGCCATGGAGATGCCAGCATCATTCTCCTGCCTGCATCCTTCACAACCGTGACAACTGTGGAACCCGGGCTGATGCTTTCAAAGTGAAAGACTTAGATGTTTTCCTAAAGGGGGAAGAATGCATGAAAGATCTAGTTTCTAAGCAACTGATGCTGTGCAGATACTAAAACCTGTACTTGCATCATACTTTACTGACTTAGATCACAGAACACTATATATTTTTTGATATGTCGTACAATGTAATGTATGCTAATTGGTGACTGATTTGGGGTTGTTATAGAAGAGTATATTCCAGTCCTTTAATCTGATTGGCTGAGCAGCGCTGCATGAGTGAGACTTTTTACAATGCTGAGACTTTTACTGTTTGTGTATTTGTCCATTACAGACTTATGTTTCACTTACGTCCGCTTTGACATAATGTCAAATTAAAAGTTTTACTTTAAAGTACACATCAAATCACAATGTTTTAGCAATCTTTTGTTGTGACGTATTTTGATGTGTTGACTAACATACTAAAGCATATGAAACATACTTGATTATTATAACTGTATTCAATATTACACTTAAAGTTAATATTTTAAATGTAGTAAATTTCGACTTCATCATTACAAATGTGTAATTGCATTTTAATAAATCAGATTTGAATACATGACACAAGTTTCAATAGTATATTGACATTAATGTATATTTTAGTTTACCATAAAAGTTTGTCAGTACATTTTAACCATACTTCAATAAAAGTCATGAAAGTATGAAATTATATATTAAGTTGTACTTGGTTTAGGGAGAGAAAGAATTTTTCACAATTAATTACAAAGAAACTGCAACAAAATAAAATGAATTAAATATGACATTTTTAATTAGAATGACTAAAATACTATTTTCTTGTAAAAATCGTATAACTTCAAAAAATATTACAGTGTACTTAAGTGGGGTAAAAAAACACTCAAACGTTCAGCTAGCTGCATTTAACATAAATCTAAACTGTAATAGATTTTATAGCTACATAATCCATATAATGCATGCAACTAAATGTCCAAAAAAACATTTAATTTAGTTCTCACTATCGTATATTCTTTCCACAATAGTTATCAATTTAGTTCTTTTTTATTTTTACGTTTAAAAGTATTCTATAGTATGCTACAAGTGACTGGAAAAGGATTATGTCATTATTCATTTACAAATGTTAAAATTTAGAAACGGAATATAATCCCAAGCTTCAAATGTGTAGATGCACCTTAACTTGGGCACTATGAGAAGCTAATCTCTATTGAGGAACAAAAAAGCAAGTTGCAAGTTCAGTTTTGATATGGCCATTAGTATATGCTAATATAAGATTTCATAATAGGCACTGGGCTCATACTGGCTGTTATAATTTCCCTGAGGAGCTCTTGAGGTATGAACACAGTAAGATACCAGCCTTAGCAGACCAGTGATTTCACAGACAAAACTCTAGCTTTCCAAGTAGAGTATAATTAGAATTTTTATTAGAAGCTGCATTTCAAAGATCACACAACTTCAAAGCTTTATTGCTGATTTAAAATATGGTGGTCCACCTGAACAATGACTGACTTGTTACAGCTAGGCATCAACTATTTCTCCAGCATGACAATATATGAGAGTGAATGCTTGGGTGCTTTTTGAAAAGGTATATAACGGATCATAAAATGTGACCTTCATAATGCGAGGCTGCAGTTCAGAGCTGATTTTACTTCACATTCTCAACTGTAGCCAACAAAACTGTATACATTTGTAGTTAAAGATATGTGGAAATTCAGGCTTAATCCTGATTTTGGTCATGGTCCCAAAACAAAGCTGGGATCACAACAATCTGCTCCCTGCAGGGAATGTCATTTAATTAGGCTCAAATTGGCAATCCTCAGTATGTCTCACTGTAAACCTACTAAACAATTAAAGCATTAGGAAAAATATGCCAACAGGAAACTGATACTGAGCTAATCTGCCTGTTTACTTATATACTTTAGGGAGAAAATGTCCTAAATCTGACAAAAAATCTTCCTCTGGGGACGTCAGGGAACATTCTCTATGGTAAAGATGATTGATAAATACGGTAAATGTTTTCTGAAACTGAAAAAAAGTTTTGAAGGATAGAGTTGAAGTTAATAATTAGAATGATAAATTATTCAAATAATTATAATTAACATGATATATGAAAATAATAGTAGTGTAAACAGTGTTTGTGTCCATGTATCTGTTTTAAATGGACAACTGACATAAATTATTAAAGAAATCTACTATAGGGAAAACTGATTCATAATTTATGGCTTAAAAATGAATTATTTCAGAGCTGCTGGAAAAAATGGAAGTTGTATGAAAATTGTTAAGAATATCAAAAAATAGAATATCAAGAATATCATTTTATGAATATTTGTAATTGGCTGAGAAGATACCCTGTGCAGTACCTTATTGTTATATTTCAATTATATACACTACCATTTAAAAGTTTGAGGTTAGTAAGGTTTTATTTATTTATTTTTAAAAGAAATGAATACTTTCGTTCAGCAAGTATGCATTAAATTGATCAAAAGTGACTGTAAATACATTTATAATGTTTCTAAGCAACTGACGCTATAATGTAAAAGATTTCTGCTGATCTTTTGATTGTTGTATTCATCAAACAATCCTGAAAAAATTTATCATGGTTTACAAAAAAAATAATAATAATAAATAAATAATAATAATAATAATAAATAATAATAATTTTTTATAAAAAATTTTTTACATTGATAATAATAAGGAATGATTCTTGACATATTAGAATGATTTCCACAGGATACTGAAGACTGGAATAATGCTGCTAATAATTCAGCTTTGCCATTACAGGAATAAATACAATTTTAAAATATATTCAAATATAAAACAGATATTTTAATTTAAAATGAAAATTTCACAATATTATTGTCTTTTACTGTATTTTTCATCAAATAAATGCAGCCTTACCAACTCCAAACGTCTGAACTCTATAGTGTTTTTTTTTTTTTTACTTTTGTAAATTTGCAACAACAAAAAAAAAAAACTTCCATAGCTGTCTCACGGTCACACTCGTCAGGGTCTGACACTCCTTCACCACTGCAGTTACACACCAGCTCTTCATAGGAAACACACACAAAGGATTGCTTATATATGAATTTTTGACAAGCAAAGAGGGGCAATGCTAGATCATCAAATATTGATTTAAAGCACCAACAAAGTCATCCTGTATATCTGCTCTCCCTAATATCTTAATGGTTTCCCAGCTATTTATTTATTTTTGTCTTAATTTAAACCTAACTTAATGTCAAAAATATTATTTATCATCATCACTGAATCAACCTAAATATATTAGGTTACAACAATAAAACTAAATGTAAGAGTTGGATCAGGTTGAAGTAGCTCTGTATGGCAACAACTGCTACAATTTTTTTCACAATGTAGGTTTAACAAAGCAAAATCTTTCCAACAGAGCCCCTTTGGGGTGTACACATACCCCATACTAATGGAGAAACCCATGATAAACTGTTACCCGTACAGCGTTGAAACATAAAGTCCTGTTAATGCAGCATTGCTGCTCTGTAGTAAATCTCTCCTTCAAGTTCAAGTCCGCTACGCTTCACACTACTCCATCTTGCTGATCTCTGCCAGCTATAATAAATGACTCCCTGCAGCCTGATTCTTTGATAGCTCATTAAGTTGATATTAGACTGAGAGAGTGCAGATCTTTAGTATGCAGGAGAGGATGTAGGTCCTTGGAGAAAAAACACAAACTCTAAAGACAAATCAGGCAAATTCCGGCTGCTGGGAACAACTGAAGCTTGTGTAATTCTATATCAACTGAAGTTAAATCAAAGATGATTTTCCAGCAGTGTTGCTGCAATATTTAAAAATCGATCTGAATTATTTGGCTCAGAATTATTGAGTTGACCAGCAACATCTGGATGTGGAGACCAGCTGCAATTAGATCTGGAATGGAATATAGTTGGTTGTATATGTTTTTTTTTTTATTTAGGTACAACTGGCAGAGACAGTAGAGAGCCAGAATTGAACCTGTCTTTCCCAGATGAACGGCATGTGCTAACTGCTAGGCCAGAGCTCCTCTATGTTTGCTTACGATCAAATGTGTTTGATCTCAAAAAGCAAAGAGGGCTATATTTACAAAAATGTAAATCTGAAAGAGCGCATTATTCAAGCAACCTCTTATCCCTTAGAGAGGACGGCTTATTCCCTTTGGTGGGTCATTTAGATCAGGGGACAGAAATCAAAGCCAGGCGAGGTGTTAAAGGAATAGTTAATCCAAAAATTAAAATTCTGTCATCGTTTATTCACCATCATGTTGTTCCAAACCCTGACTTCTTCCATGGAACACAAAAGGAGAATTGTTGTTGTCATTTTTTACATGCAATTAGTTCCCATGCGTGTACAAAGGCTTCAAGCTTCAAAAAGGACGCAAAAACACCATAAAAACATCACAATAGGAATCCATACAACACTATATTTTATAATCTCCTAAAGATATTTGACAGCTTAAAGTGAAGAACAGACTGAAATTTAAGCTGTTGTTTGATGATAATCCATTGAGCTGGAACCGGATCACCGAGTGAACTCAAGTGAACTTGAGAATCGGATCAGTCTAATTGATGAGCAAATCATTCAGACTGATTCTGGGAGCTGTATCCACTAATTCATTCACAAGATCCAACTCACAAGAGTAATTTGTTCAAAAAACACATATTGCTTCTGATGGGTTTGGAATGAGATGAGGATGAGTAAATGATGACATAATTTTATTTTTTGGGATCATAAAATGCTTTAATTTTTGTAAAACTATAAAACATGGCAATTCCCTTAGTAGCATCACAGCTAAAAAGCCTTCCATGCAATATATACTAGTGTTCAGAAGTTTGGGGTCAGTGTGTTTGTTTTGTATATTTTTCAGTATGTTTTTTTTTTTTTAAATAAAGAAATTAATTATTTTATTTAGAAAGGATGCATTAAATTGTGCAACAGTGAAAGTGACAGTAAAGATATGAATAATGTTACAATTGTATAAATTTTTTTATTTTTTTCAAATAAATGCTGTTCTTTTGAACTTTCTATGCATCAAAGAATCCTGAAAACAAAAACGTATCATGGCTCCACAAAAATATTAAGAAGCACAACTGTTTTCAATATTGATAATTAGGGCTGGGTAAAAAATATCGATATTTCGATATTAATCGATTCTCATTTTTACGGAAAGATATCGATTCTTAAATCCCAAGAATCGAATAGTCTAGCTAGCCTGTTTTCAGTTAATGGACGGAACCTTGAAGGGTATACTTCCCATCCAATATATCGCAATAAGCATTGTGCTTTGGTACTTTTAATATGAAACAAAGTCTCAGATTTCAAATTCTGTCCATTGTATTGCAGTATTTAAACAATAAATGCCGTTTTGGCGCTGTTTAATGTGAAGTGACAGATCGCTGTAGCGCCTCAGTACAACAGATGTGGCAGCGCGTGAACTAATCATCTCCTCCACATTAATACCAGATTCAGCACAAAATAAACATGACTACACATCCGAAGGTAAGTTAAAAGAAAGAGTACAACTTTACAATCCATATCCTGTCTCATGTAATTGCTCAATCAGTGTTTCAGCTGCGCAAAGACGTCAATATAACAGCTTGTAAACAATCTGATATATATCCAAAATAATCGATATTGAATCGAATCGAATCGGTAATCGAATCGAATCGCAAGCTTGTGAATGAGAATCGAATCGAATCGTGAAATTTATTTCAAAACCCAGCCCTATTGATAATAATAAATGTTTCTTGAGAACCAAATCAGCATATTGGAATGATTTCTGAAGAATCATGTGGCACTGAAGACTGGAGTAATGATGCTGAAAATTCAGCTTTACCATCAAGAATAAACTGTATTTTAAAATATATTAAAATAGAAAACACTTCATTTAAATTGTAAAAATATTTGTATAATATTACTGTAATTTTGATCAAATAAATGAAGCATTGGAGACTTCTTTAAAACAAAAACCCACCAAATGAAGCTATTTGACTGGTAGTGTATATATAACAACACAATAATCAATGCACTCAGTTACCTCTATTAACGAACACAGTCAATGTAATGTTTCCAATAACATTAAAGAGGTCATATGATGCGATTTAAATTTTTCCTTTCTCTTTGGAGTGTTACAAGCTCTTGGTGCATAAAGAAGATCTGTAAAGTTGCAAAGACTAAAGTCTCAAATCCAAAGAGATATTCTTTATAAAAGTTAAGAGTCAACCACGGCAGTATCTGTAGACTTGGCCTACTTTTCCATAATAATGTTAAATCCCCAAGATACAGTTATCACTAGTGCATTTACAAAGGGGTCATTGACCCCAGTGATTTTATGCTGCATAGGTTTAGATGTTTACACACATTTAGAAATTATCTTGAAAAAACATCAACGCATTTCCAAATCAGAAACAGGCAACATGTACTACAGATGTTTAACCCTTCCCTACCCTGCCATTGTGATTAGACATTCCACAGCCATTGTTCCTGATGGTGAGGTTATATTCGGGAGACAATGTTCACAAAAGCATGGACTGTGTCTAAGACCGCCTTTATTAGGACACTATGAAGTGCTATGGGAGCCCTTTAGATAACAGCTTAAGGGCCAGAGAAAGCGGGCTAAGGATCCAGAATGGAGACTAATTAGAAATATACTTCCATTTAGAGTGATATGCTTCACTATTATACAGGCATCTTGCAAAAAAGTGTCTAAAATGTCCAGATGGCATTTTTATTGTGAAGAGACCAGGGTTGGGCAAATTCAGAATTTAAGAATTTTTGTTCATTTAATTTTTGTTTTACGTTTTACTGATTTTATTATTTGATTTTGCTGTTTGAATTTTTTTTATAATTATTTTTAGCTTTAATTTATTATGTAATTTCTGATGATCTAATGGAAATACTCCATATGTTTTGTATATGAAAACATATAGTAGGGTAGTTCATATACAGAAAAATGAAATTATTATTGAAAACTACAATAAGTTTAATTTATCTTTAATTTTTGTTTAATTATACATTTCTTTTCATTTTATTCCATATTTATTTGACTTTCTTAAAATTACAATTCAGTTTGCTACATCAATTCAAATTCAAGAACTGAATTGGAATTTAAAAGGCATTGCTAAAAAAGGCGATTCAATTCTGCATGGTGTACAACCCTAGAATCGACATCTGTTTGCATGTTTCTTTTACTAATTCAGATGCATTTCGCAGTTGTCAGAGCTTTCCAGTTATGTATAAAACTTTAGCTAGAGGGGCATCTGACTACACATCTGAAATATTCTAATAGAAAAAGATAAATCCTTTATGATGTGTATGATTTTAGAGGTGAGCGACTTTGACCTAGATCATAACAGCTGTGCATTAGATGGCCCAGTGAACTCTCTTTGCCCCCTGCACTTGTGTCTGTATGCTGGAGTAGGATAAGTGCCGTTTCCACTGCAACTAATGGACAGAAGAATATGTTTGTCTGAAAGATGTGTCTACAGACTCACTCTTTCACACTGAGACTCCTTTGTCAAGCATTATTTCTTTTGTTGCCTAACATTCAGTGTCCGTCTTGTCTTTTAGCTTCATATCCAACATTGAACAACCCCTAATATACAATGGCACCCTACTTAAAAATAAACAGATAATTTAGTTCCTGTGTTTATTTACTGATGGTTCAATAAAACATCACGCCTGAGGTCAATGAAGCTCATCACATTTACCTCACATCAAAGCTTCATCCTCTCAGCTGTTTCAGTTGTAATCGCACTGTCATATTTAATATTTTCATATTATTGGTGTCATAAAGCGATGAGTCTGGTCGGCAGCCTCATTTACATGTATGTATAATCTGTCAGACTGGGATGTGTAAGCTTCTTATCCGCGCCCTCCACAGCCGCCCTCAGGAGCAGAAGGTGTTTACGTACACACTCCGCAGCTCCGTGTCTTAGAAGGTGTGTCTGTCTTCCATATGAACAACTGGTGCACCCAAACGACCATTTCATGCAAGATTTATGTAGACTTCACTCTCATTAACAGTGTGACCTGGTTCTTTAACACATACACACAGTGACTAATCTGTGGACTTTATTTCCTACCAGCAATTACCAGCAGCACACTAATGAAACCATTAACAGCAATGTAAATAACCTCAGCTGAATATATACTGGAAAAATACTAGCTGATGGTGTCCTTTAACTGATACAGCCCACAGGTCCTGAATCCCTTCATAATGAAGGGGTAAAGTCAGGACAGATAAACAACTGAGTGACTAGTTAGGACAAATACCCTGCAGCTCAATCAATGAAGGGCCTGTATGAGCATATTACAATATGATTTGCCATATTATATCAATGGATAGGCACTTACCCAGCATTTGACATAAGATAGACTGTTGCATAATAATTTTATGTAAATAAAAAAAAGTCAAGTTGTAAATTAAATCATTGCATGGATGGATGGAAGGATAGATTTAGACTCTATGGCAGATATAGGCAGATGATAGATAGTGGACAGACAATTAGATACATAAAATATGATAGATAGATAGATAGATAGATAGATAGATAGTGTCATTCACACAAATACTAAACATCATGGTAACACACATGATACTGAAATAATCCAATACACGTTATTTTAACAACATTAGATGTAAGATAAAACCCTAACGTACGCAACTAATAAGAACAAAAATAAGAAGAAACATAGTTATTTCAGTGAAAAGAAAAGATCAAATGTCATGCAGGGAATTCTGGGAATGTCAGTTTACGTTTTTTCACTGTAAATTATACAATTACTTTCTTTTTCACTTCCAAAAACTGCAGCTTTAACAGTATTTTACTGTAAAATTACATTAAATGTAATTATGCAGTTATTCACTGTATATAGTAAACTTAGTCTTTTACTGTTAAAATCACAATCATTTTTTACAGTTAGACTGACTGACTGACTGACTGATTGACTGATTGATTGATTGATAGATAGATAGATAGATAGATAGATAGATGAAACCGCATAATGCCCCTAGAGCCTTTCGCTCAGAAAATTATAAACTTCTGGTAGTGCCTACAGGACAAACCATCATCAGAAAGGCGATCAAGCTTTTGCAGTAATGGGGCCGAGACTGTGGAATAAGTTGCTTCTACACTGTAAAAAATGACTGTGAATTTAACGGTAAAAGACTGTAAAAATGCTACAGTAAAAACCTGTTAAATGGTTAACGGTAAATTCCTCTACTATATACGGTGAAAAACTGTATTGGACATTACATGTATTGGACATAAATTTTACGGTAGTATACCGTTTTTGGAAGTGAAAAATTTGGATGCTCTTCGGCGATTGAACGAGATTTCCTTATTACTAAAGGCAGCGCATCGTAGGAATGAACCGCCTCGGATAACCCCATGCACACAAACACGATGAATGGGAAAACCGGGGATGTAAACATCATTAAGGCAAGCTACCACATAATAATAATCTCAACGCTCCATGAAAACCTCCACGAGACGGACTTCGCAAGGCCCCCGTCCTCCAATTTCCATCGGGTTATTCCAAACCAGGTGGTTTCCAAGCCGCCCCGATGTAGCCTACTCCACCATATCCGAGAGAGACCCCCTTTTTATCAATGGCTCTGAACCGACTGCAAGGTGTTTGATCCGCACCGACCTGTAGTAGTAGCGAAGCGCTTTAGAGTGGCATACTCACTGGCCAATCAGAAAGCAGGACGAGACAACCGCTGTAGTGACATGTGTGTTTTTTCTCTGCGCTTGACAGACGGTGAGGTGTCTGATTGGTTAAAATCAGGCGCATCGAAACCTCGCTGGCTGGTTCATGCAGTCAGGCGATCATTAAAATATTTTCATTTTATAGCCTATTGTTGATTCAACCGTGGATAAAAATAAGAAAACACGTTTCCAAATATTTAAGGACTTTCTAAACAACACTATCATGCTACTTCACTCTGCGTCTCTGTGAGCAATTATTCATGTAGCCTATTATTGCCATTATAGGCGAACTAAAGGTTGTCTAATCGGATTTTTTATATATATATACGCTACACTGAACAACGACTAGTTTAATTATTTTATTTTATTATTAGTATTATTTTATACAAATGATTTGATTCTATATTATGGCATTTCTTTTATTAAATTGTGTTTGTTTGTTTGCTTGCTTTTTAATGTGTATTTGTTTATTTATTTATTTATTTATTCATTCATTTGTTGAGGTGGTATTTGCAGCTCTCTTGATATTATGCGGCATCAATTGCTGAGCACTGTCAGTCTAGGTTATTATCATCAGCAGCACCATCTTCTGGTTGCGCAAAAGAGTGAGGAACATTTTTGCAGATGTCCTGTGCTGTGATTGTGATGCTTTTCTGAGCCATCAATATTAGCAAGATGGAGCAGTCCAATTGTTCTAATGGATTGTAAAATAGCTTTCAATAACAGATACCTCTTCAAATTACAGTAGGCCTAATAATTGCCAATTTAATAATTGACTATGCTTATTTTTTTGTTCTTTTGCATATGCTCTAGCCTTCTGAATTCAGCATTTGTGTATATATGTAATGAAAATGTTATAAATAAACTAAAATATATAAATAAATAAACTAGTGTGATGGATTTGCTGCTACATGCAGTATCTAAAATCTGACAGAATGATAGCAATGCTTTTATATCCTAGACCTAGTTGCACTAAAAATATACACACTTTTTTTAAAATGATTTTCAAGATTTTATAGTCCTACAACAGCCCTTTTTCATGGTTCACCCTTTCCTACTGTTTTGAGACCTCGTCAAGGTGAAGGCCAACATCCATATGGACATCTCATGGATGTGTGGATGAACACCTGGGGCTCGGGCAGTGAGCTGGGACAATGTACAGGTGGAGACGCATAATAATGATAACCAGAAATTGCTTTTGATATGGGTCTTCTAAATGTTGTAAATAATAAAATGGAAACGACAAAACAAAAGGAGATGTATTTACAGTACAGAAATATGCAAATATCTTAACATTGTTACAGAATGTGTTGTTAGGCTCATCTATTTACATCCTTTTCTCCCTTTAAATTTTAGACCAGTAACAAAACACAGACACTATTGAAATTCAATACATGTATATAAAGCACTTACTACGGTACACACTGATAGGTCTTCAAAATAGAGATTCTCCAAACAAGTTATGAATGTGTAGGAGTGTACTTTTGTCCTTGATCGAAATAACTTTTAATTGTTTTTAAATTATTTAGAGCTCAAAGATACTTTCAGTTTTTTTTTTGGTTTTTTTTGTCAGGTTGTGGTTATTATAATAAACAAATTAAAACAGTCCCAAATGGCACTGTAAATTATGCACATTGTTAACAGAAACTGCCGAAGGTCATTGCAGTTTCTCAGAATACTGATGTGTAACAGGCCTTGGCCAACAAGTGACAATATATGATGGCAAAAACAGTGCACTGTCGGTGGTGATTACACAACCCATAACAGAATCATTTAAAGGGGTCATATGACGTTGCTAAAAAGAACATTATTTTGTGTATTTGGTGTAATGCAATGTGTTTATGCGGTTTAAGGTTAAAAAACACATTATTTTCCACATACTGTACATACTGTACA
>NW_015640468.1:320917-341904 GCF_001515625.1 Sinocyclocheilus rhinocerous
CACGACATGGCGGTGGCGGCAACAATACTACAGCGAGAATAAAAGTTACGCCTTCTTTCTTTGCGTGAACATTTGGGCGGTGTTATGCAAATCTTCCCACATAGTGACGTAGGTATGTGGGGGCGTGTTAGAACGAGCCGTTTTAGGTAGGCGTGGTTGACTCTTAACTTCTATAAAGAATATCTCTTTGGATTTGAGACTTTAGTCTTTGCAACTTTATGGATCTTCTTTATGCACCAAGAGCTTGTAACACTCCAAAGAGAAAGGAAAAATTGAAATCGCATCATATGACCCCTTTAAAGGGCATGTACTCTGTGCGGACTGTGCATGAAAGCAATCTTAAAGCTATAGTTCACCCAAAAATGAAAATTCTGCCAACTTTTACTCACCCTCAAGTTGTTCCAAACCTGTATGAGTTTCTTTCTTCTGTTGAGCACAAAAGAAGACTGAAGAATGTTGGTGACCAAATAGTAGATGGTAGCCACTGACTTCCATAGTAATGAAAAAAAAAATACTATGGAAGTTAATGGCTACCGTCAACTGTTTGGTTCAGGGTTGGAACAAGTGAAGGGTGAGTAAATGATGACAAAATTCTCTCTCTCTCTCTCTCTCTATCTCTCTCTATTTGGGTGAAATATCCCTCTAAACTGTACAAAAAAAAAAAAACTTCAGCCCTTATATAGAGAAAATGATTGTCATCTTTTATATTCCATCTTAATTATATTCCTATATTGTATTTATTACTGGTATAGGCCTATCTATATTTGTTTGAAATGCTTTTATTGTATCATTGTTTAGAAGAAGAGTAATTTCAACCTGAAAATCCATAAAGATACAGTTAGCTATTCCAGACATTTTATATTTAAAGTGAGTTTGTATTAATTCTCCTACCTTCCATGTGTGGTAGGCTATCTTTTATGTAGGTAATTATAATGAAAGCTGATGTTCAGATTTATATTTAGTAAGAAACAAAACAGCAAGCTATTATTCAGGAGTTGCTTTTAAACAAAGTAATTTTTGCGAAAAAAAAAGTTCCTTCCACAATTAGAATAAGTGAAAGTAAAATCTAATATAGCCTACAATCAATAATTATTATTTTAATATATCATAAGTGTAAATACATTGATGTGACATTATAAACATATTAAAAAATATATGATGCGTCTAATATATCAATGCGGTACAGGAATACTATACTGTGACCCTTTGCGAGTATGACAGCTTTCGTGATTGACATGAAATCACGCGAACCCGTAGCCACGCCTCCCTCCTGTGGTCGTCCAATCAGCGATGAGCACAATCGCCAAGTTGTTCCTGGAACGTCATCAGGAATCTGGTGACTGAAGATTACGTGGTGAAGTTAGTTAGCCAGCTGCTAGCCTCGACAAAACGGTCACACACAGATGTAACTCCTGGAGAAATATTTGCATTAACCGTGATTTCCATTACAATGAACCTCAGTTCTGTCAGAGTGTATGGAGTTTTTACGGTAGGTTTACGCTTGTCTGATTTAATGGTTTAGTATAGGAGATGGACGAGAGCTAACATTAGCTAGCTCTGTTTACAATTTATCTGTTATTTATCTGGGCTTTTTATCGGCAGTTTTGGGGTCGATGTTGTCATGCACTGTCGGCATGTGATTGATGAATGGTTCTGGCATCAAGCTTACGTGTCATAATCAAATCCGACACTGGTTAGTTTACTACAATGCAGCATATCAAGCCATGTAAACAGTCAGTCTCTTTGACTGTTCAGTCTATTCTAAAACATTGAAACGCATCAGAATTTAGTTTTATGAGTTGATATTAGTTATTAATTTTACTGTATCGCCCATGTCTTGCTTAAAAACAACTCATCTGCTTTTAATAATCCTGCACTAGAGTATCAATAATGTAAGTGTAGTACTATTTTGATATGTCACCTCCACTAACTATATAAACAGGCACAGATGTACATTAGATAGTGATGTGTACTTAACAGTTGACTCTTAGCGTGCAGGTTGGCAGCACAGCTCACTCATTTCATTCAGAAAGGCATATGCTGATTAAAAGCCTTGTTTGATTGTATCCTTCTGCTAATGTAATCCTAATTTTCTTCACAGAGTCAAGGCGGCAGAGAGTAACACCAGAATGAGATCTGCATACGCCATGGATATAAGCCGGTCTGCTTTACGAGGACCCTAAAGTGTCTCAATCAAGAGACATTCAAATCATTGCTTCACACACACAGCTAAACGCTACATCTAGACTACAGAGATGTTCGCAAAGTTGAAGAAGAAGCTGGCAGAGGAGGCCGCCACTGCCCCTCGCTCCGGCCGCATCCCTCGCTCCATGAGCAAGGAGTCCATCACGTCTGTGGGCGCAGATTCAGGCGATGACTTTGTGAGTAGACCTTTCTCTGCTTTTGTGTAATTCTCAGTCTCCAGCTTCTTGCGATATCATATCTTCATGCATCGTTTAGACCCATAAAGTTACTTGGTCTGTTCGAAAAATTCTAGCTGGTGATTATAACCAGGAATACAGTAATCATTCTAGGATTTGATATGATAGAATATCTTGATCATAGTACAATGTTACTGCTTCATTCTTGTTCAGTGTATACTTTTTCAATCGTTAATGTATTGAGTACTTTAATCTCTACACCAATTCTTCTTTAGTGCAATTCACTATCGTTCAAAAGTTTGGGGTTGGTAAGATTTTTGGCAAGATCAGGGATGCATTATTTGTTTAAAATACAGTTAATTAAAATAACTTTTCTATTTTAATATGTTAAAATGTAATTTCATCCTGTGATGGCGAAGCTGAATATTCAGTATCCACTGTACTGTTTATTCTTGGCTTATTCAGAGTTTGGAGTTTGGCCAGAAAGAAATTATTTTGTGTTATATTTCTCTCAGGGTTGCACTGAATGGGGGCAAATCTTTTTACATTTTTCATTAAAAAATCGTATTAAAAATGTTACTAAAATATTGAGTCTTGTCATGAGAATATTAAATAAAATATTGTAATCATTCAAATGAACCTTTTGCAACTCTAAAATAAGTTCTAACTAAACTAAAACCTTCCAAGTGCACTTTCACTTCTAGGTATCAGTAAAGTGCCAGTTGACACATTTTGATAAGCAGACATAGTGAATACTTTCCTATATCCTATCCATAGTAGTTATTCCTGTTTCAAATGACTGGCATATTTTCAGTATCCCTTCTAGAGAAAGTTATATGACTGTGTACTGACTGTGTTTGCACAGTGCTGCACCTGAACAACCTGGTAGTATGACGAAGTTTATTACTAGAGTGCTGTGCTATGCTTCTCGGGAAGCCAGTGAAATCCAGAGAGTGCTAAATAATATCACATGCTTTGACAAACCAGTGTAACCTGACACTCTTGTCCTCTAGCAATTAATGGCAGACACACTCAGGGTTAGGTTCAGGTTGTCTTTCGCCCTAAATAATTAAAGCTGTAGGCTTTAATGGAGGATGAGAGTATCAGTAACAGGTCTAAATCAAAGCCACCCTTATATTGTAGGTGTTTTGATGAGAGACTTTTAGGTACTCTTAGCAATATAAATAAACATCTCTCTTTTGCATTCTGTAGTTCTTATAAAGGATGTGCAATTATATGGGTCATTTCTTTGATATTAGTGTTTTGTGTTTTTCTAATTTATTGGTATTGGTCAGTATTTTATATTTATTGTTCACTCTCATTCCCACTGTTTTTACATTTAGGTAGTATTTGCTGTCATCTAATGCTCATAGTGAATATTTAAAACAAAGCACATTTTAAAATGAATATCAGTTTGTCATACTGTACAATATTCTTGTTTCCTAAATTCACATTTATTTTAAAATGGTTAATTTAGAAAATGTTTATTTAATTTTTGTTAAAACAAAAAAA
The DNA here is from genome assembly GCF_001515625.1 of Sinocyclocheilus rhinocerous. NCBI lineage: Eukaryota > Metazoa > Chordata > Actinopteri > Cypriniformes > Cyprinidae > Sinocyclocheilus > Sinocyclocheilus rhinocerous. The sequence continues at coordinate 324,811 of NW_015640468.1, forward strand.
ATTTTTGAATATGAATTTACTTTGACTTAATATTAATATTAGCTATTTATCAGTTAATGGCTATAACATTAAAATAGTTAATATAAAAAAAAAATAGTATAAATAATATCTAATCAGTAATTAGTATTAAATAATAGATAGTACTAATCAGTATTGGCCAGGATATTAATATTGATGCATTCCTAGTTTGTTCTATGGTATATTTTTACCTATGATTTATTTTTATATTCATATGTCTCTGTTATTCACTCTTAGGCGTCTGATGGCAGCAGCTCCAGAGATGATGTTTCTTCTCAGATTCAGCGCAGAAACGATCAGATACGAAAGCTGGAGGCCAAACTCTCAGGTATCGCCAACACAATACAGTGAAACTCATGTAAACACAACAAGAGAAAAAGACTGAAAGGAGGAAAAAGATACGAAAGGCCAAAGTGACTGCTTTGCAAAATGTCAGTGGAAAATCAATGAGAAAAGGAAAAGCTAGACTGGAGGCTGTTACGTGTAATTTTTTCTCACCTGCCACTCATACGGGCTGAATCTATTTCAGCCTGTATTTGGACACCTTTAAACCCTTTATACATTTTGCCACAATGGAAATGTATAAAGCACATGACATTTGACAGATTTGCCACAAAACGAGCCAGAAATGAATGCAAATGAGTCCACTGTAACGGCTTGGAAAAATCTGCATAAATAATAGATACCTGGCTCTCACTATCAGCCTGCCATGGTATCAATTACATAGCCTGATCTAGAAACTCCTTTAACCCTAAATGAGCAGTACTAGATAAGATTATTGCATAATTGACCTGATCAGGGATGATCTATTAGTGTAAAGGTCAAAGGTCAGTCATTGTTCAGCCAACATTGTTCTCATCTCAGAAAATCATTCTGTTTTTCCCTTCATTTGTTTATCTTCTCAATCATGTTTGTCCCTTTGTTTTCTCTCCCCCCCCCCTGTTTTTGTCCCTCCTCCCACCCTCCCCGTGATTCTCCCCCCTCATCCTCCTCTGCCTCCCTCCGGGTGTGTTTTTGTGTGTGTCGGTATCCCATTCCCCAACCCTAGACTACGCTGAGCAGCTTCGGCTAATGCAGAAGACCAAGGAGAAGCTTGAGATTGCATTAGAGAAGTATCAGGATTGTACGTACCGTTCTTTTCCTCCCATTTTCGCCTCTTCCTTCTTTTGGCTTTCTCTCCTCTGCTCTGTTTCCCATTTGTTTGTCCAATGCTTTTACACAAACCTCACGCAGATCAAAAATACATTCTTACAGACAAATAAGGTTGGTTCTTGATCAGAAAGCAAAAAATGAAGATTCACTTTTAATTGATTGTTTTATCACAAATGTCTACAGGATTTAATATAAGTTAAGCTTGATTATCACTGAAAATTATTTCTCCCCCAGTTGAAGTTGACATGTGACTACTGTAAATAGAATCACTTTCTGACCTTATTTTTATTAATTAATGTCAGATGTTCATCTGCAGTATTCCCACTTCAAAAGAACAACTTACACTAATATTATTATTGTTATTGCTGTTATTATTATTATTAATATTACAGCTAAATTAATAATTCTATTACTGGAACAGTAATTTTTGCTTTAAAAAACAAACAAAAACAGATAAATAAACAAATGAAAACTAAGGCTTCAATGATTTTCTTTGGTGGATTCATCAGTAAAATCCCACAAATGCTGTTGGTAGAGCTTGACTTGTGTTGAACCTGGAATATTTCTTTAACCTCTTTCTTTGGGAGTTTTCCACGCCTGGGAAATGTGTGTCTGGGGCCATGGCTTCTGAGTTTTAGAGGTGAAATCTATAGAGCAAACACACTAAAGTCAGACTCAGGTCACAGGAGTTTTTAAAATCCTAACCTAAATCTTCCCACAAATCTTAAACATGCACACACTACAATATTTGAAAATAGTGGCGCATCACACACTACAAGATTTTATTAAGATTGTCATGCCAGAGGGAGCACCTCACGTGACCTCACCGAGCAGATCATCATTGAAGTTTCAGTAACTAATGTTTACGTATGTTAACTAGCTTTCTACACTCACCCCCAGCGCTTCTCTTAGTCCTTGCGGTTGTGGTATGTATTTGACACATTATACAGACAGTTGTGTTATTGCCAAACTTCCACAAGCCGTTCCTCCATCTCCACTATCCAGCGGACCCATACAGCAGCTTGTTTTGTGGTCACGCATTGGCTATTTTTAAAGTACTGATGTAATCCTGATTTTAAAATCCTAAATATCAGACACATCGATCAGGGTGGCCCCAATTTGCGTGTGCGAGCAGATCAGGAGGTGCAAGATTCGATCTGTAAATGCCTCACATTACCAGATAATTTGAGGTTGAGACCGAGGTTCTCAGGAAGATTTTTCCTCCGATTCTCAGGAGGGGAAAATCAGGGATAAATCGGCCTAAAACTCCTGTAGTGTGAGCCTGGCTTAAGAAAAGTCTTCTGAAGTCTTTTGCTGCTTTAAACACAATTTTTGTGAGGGTGACATTTTTTCAGCAAGTGTAAATTGTACCTGTATAGCAACCTAATATAAGACATTTCAACCTAATATAAGACATTTCATTTCAAGTGTTATGAATCTAAAAGCTCAGATCCCATTTCTAGACATTCCCAAAGTAAAAGGAAAAAATACACTGATTATAATCAACAAAAAAAATGGATGCTTGTACTAACAATCTATTTTACAGCTGTATTAACAAGGACATTTGGAAATGACTGGCAATGTTGTTCTTTTTTCCAATAAAGTTTGATTAATAAAACTAAAAAGTTAACCAAATTAATATTTTATGTACTGTTATATAAAGTACTTTACATATGTTGGGTCTAACATTACCATCTGTGGTAACACCTAACCACTGATTTCATGTTACGTCTATCTGTTTTAAAGGAATAGTTCACCCAGAAGTAAAAATTTGCTGAAAATGTACTCATCCTCAGGCCATTCAAGATGTTGAAAAGTCAGTTTCATTCAAAAGATATGGAGAAATTTAGCATTGCATCACTTGCTTACCAGTGGAGCCTCTGCAGTGAATGGGTGCCGTCAAAACAGTTGATTAATACAACACAATAATCAACAAGTAATCCACAGAAGAAAATTTAATTATGGTTTATGGACTGTGTGTTTTGGCCAGAAGCAATGGTTTAAAGTTAAAATGTCTTCACAAGATGTTAATTGATGGACTGGAGTCGTGTGGATTACTTGTGGATTATTATGCTGTTTTTATCAGCTGTTTGGACTCTCATTCCGACGGCACCCATTCACTGCAGAGGATCCATTGGTGAGCAAGTGATGTAATGCTAAATTTCTCCATATCTTTTGAATGAAACTGACTTTTCTACATCTTGAATGGCCTGAGGATGAGTACATTTTCAGCAAGTTTTCATTTTTGGGTTATAGAAATGTAAAATGTAAAATTTTATTGAATATTTAAAGTGCTTTAACAAAAATATAAGCTGCACATTTCTGCTTTTAAACCCTCATCTCTTTCCTGTTAAACTATCAATGTAAGTGTATGTAATGTAAACATGTTTGCCTCTTGTTTGCACACGCACGAAACGTATTTAAAGTATCATCTGTGAAAACTAAGCGTGCAACACAGATGTAGCCCATAGACACTGTTTTGAAAATGATCTAGAATATTTCTTTAAGATAGAAATAAGACAAAAGATTTAATCTTTCTGTTTTTTGTGTTCAATCAGCATCCATGCGCAAATTTCAGGACCAGAATGAAACTTTCCAGTCCAACAGAGCCAAGATGGCAGAGGGCATGTCCTTAGCATTAGAGAAGAAGGACCAGGAGTGGATGGAAAAGCTAGCTATTCTGGAACAGGTAAAGATGCTTTATAACATATTGGATAAAGATTTGGATAAGGACTGTCGGTCTGACTAGTGTTTTGTAAGTCACTTTCAGTTTAAAAGCATCTGATCAATGATTATTTCAAACATCAGTGTTAATGACCTATTGTTTTTTAATTGTTTTGTCTGCTTTCTCTCAAACAGGAGAAGTTGTCACTGGCAGCTCGGCTAGATGAGATGACGGAGCAGAGTTTAAGTCTGTTCCAGAAGAGAGATGACTTGGATGAGCTGGAGGGCTTTCAGCAGCAGGAACTGGCCAAAGTCAAACACATGGTCAGCACAGTGAACCTTGAGTATTCTTTTATGAGTTGTGCACAGCAATAATAGCATTAAAACAGACTTCGAAAAATTACACACCTCACCATCCTCCATATTCCTGCACTCAACAATAATTTTTACTCTAATACATATCCAAATTAAAGGAATATTTAATCTAACAGCAAGAAGTGATTGTTCAAGCAGCCTGATCATAAAATTTGTCCTGCAGCTGCTGAGGCGAGAGGAACAACTGAGTCAGCGGGAGAAAGAGCTCAAACTGAGAGGAGAGGAGCTGAACACAGCGAGACTGACCCTGAGCCAAACCCAAGACAAGCTGTATGAGCTGGCAGAGGAACACGAGGAGATGTGCAGGATCAACTCACAGCTACAGGTCCAAAGGTATGTGAAGAGGTACAGAATAATTTGACTTCCTTAAAGGAATAGTTCACACCCTGATTCATCCCTACTACAAAATATTTGGAATGGGATGAAAATGTGATTGATGGATATTCTTCTTTCTTTCAATAATAATGTCTTGAAGACAAAAATCAAATCCCCAGTTTGTCTCTCTGTCTCTTTCAGGGATGAGTTGTTGAATGAGAGAACAGATGCTGAAAGGAGGGTTGTGGCTCTGGAGAGGAGAGAGCAGGAGTTACAGCGGCTGATCCAGCAGGTGTCAGAGGATTTCCAGAAGGTGAGCACTTGGCAACTTTCAGCTCATCAGTACAGATGACTCTCAGAAGCCAAGAGGCTCACTTTTGGGAACAGTGCCACACCTCCCATTTGAAAGTGTTTTCAGCTCACCTAGCACTTTATCATTTCCTTCACTGTTATACATTTATAACAGTGTTATAGCATTGCTCATGATTATTTTTTGGCTTTTTTTATTAAACCCAAGTACTATATAATTTCCAATATTTCCATGTTATATAATTTGTTAATTGTTTTGTTGCAATTTGTGTGCAATGACTTGTTAGTTTTGCTGTGGTATTGAAATCATGGAATTGCAATTGACTACACATTATTTCTGTATTGTTTCTTCTTTGTTTTCCAGGCACAAAGCAGTGCAAAGGCACTCGAGAAATCAATGGAGCAGCTCCAGTCTGAACACAATAAGCTGGAGCTACAGCACGAACAGCACAAGAACAAGGTCTGATTGACTCAACAAAGAATTTGTTGATACTTAAGACTTCACTCGCATTTGCAAGTGAAAATTACTGTCTGCAAATGTGCTAAATTATGCAGGCACACATGTGAGTGGCATTCAATGAAAACCTGTAGGCTATATAATTACATCAGAATAAGCGCTTCCTAATTATTAGGACATACAAAAACGAACTATATATGCAAATTACATTTGTTTGCTTTCTATAGCTTTTCATTTTATATTTAAGTTGTTCTCAAGAGTATCAAGATAAAAATTATTTTGACAATGCATCTTGAGATACTTGTGTGTTGTTCCCTTTCACTGCACTGCATCTAGCTGTTTTTATTCATTTAAATTGATTAGTCAGGGTTTCTGTTGATTCAGTCTGTCATGTTAACTAATAATATTGCATAAAACAGAGAAAAGTATATGTCTTATTGTCACTATTTCATGGCAATATCGTTATAACTCTTCATACCATACTGTGATTGGCCAGGTGGCAGTGACAGAGGAGGAGCGAGAGCGTGTAATGGCTGATTTGCAGGAGAAGGCTGCTTCCTTAGAAAGGAGACTAGAAGCGAACTTCTCTCTGGATGAGCACCTACAGGAACTGCTCAAAGAGGTCAGAGGACACAATATACACACCTATCGTCTAACTGCAGTTTCAGTCATCTAAAAACCACCTATTGTGTTTGTGTAGAAGTCTTCATTGGAGCATAGGTTAGAGGGGGCCAGAGGAGAGTTACTGGAGGAGAGAACAAATCACACCACTGCAGTCACTTCACTGGAGGCCCAGGTAAACCCCAGCATCTAAACTCATGTTCTGATCTACATGAGGTTTTTACAGTTGTGATTTCCATGCCTGGAAAACTCTTTCAAGAAATAGTCTTTTTAAAAATGATTTTTTATAGTCAAATATTGAAATGTAAAGGTATTTTGTTGACACATTGCACTCATGCAGCCTGTATGTAAAAAAACAGTAAAAATAGTAATATTGTGAAATATCATTACAATTTTAAAATAACTGTTTTATATTAGAATATATTTTAAAAGGCAATTTATTCCTGTGATGCAAGGCTGAATTTTGACACTTTTGATAAATTTAATGCGTCCTTACTCAAAAGTATAATTTAAAAAAAAAAAAATACAGAATTTAATAATGAATAAAAATTGTAACTTCACTGTCATAACTTTATTTCGATGATAAACTTCCTGTTTCTCATTCGTTTCCAGATCTCTCGGCAGAACGCCAGCATCACAGATCTGCAGACTCTGGTCAAGCACAAAGACGACTCGTCCAGGGCTTACAGAGAGAGGACAGACACACAGGTGAGTTAACCCACAGTTAGCCCACACGTCACGTGGCTGTGGCTGAATGATCTGAATGACGTGTGTGTTGTGTCAGATATCAGATCTGGAGCAGAGACTGGCTGACTGCACTGAGAAGATGAAGAGTCTGCAACAGCAACTTGAAGACCGTGAAACGCATGCAGAAAAACTGGTACGTGATGTCAGTCAAAGTCTCACCAAACATCCCAATGGCTGGCTCAGTTTGGGTCTCCGTTTGTCAGAGACTGACAGACTGTTTTTGCTGAAATCTCGCCCCCTTCTGTCAGATATCAGTCATGACTACTGGGACGCTAGCATTAGACAAGGAAAAGAACTTATGGGGTTTAGAGTTATTAAAAATTGGCTTGTCAGGCAGCTCATCGACTGGCTAACTCCTTTTAGTTTTGCCTTAGAGTGTTGACCTCTGACCTTTGGTCTCACAGCAGGCAGAGTGGGCAGAGGAGAGAGAGAGACTACAGCAACAGGTCTCGACACAGAGACAGAGAGGCTTGGAGAAAACAGCCAGACTGGAGGAGGAACTTCTTACTCTACAGAGAGAGAGAGAAACCGAGGCAAGCAAGCATCAGGACAACCTGGTTTGTGAAACATCACTAGTCTTTCTTTAATTATTATGCACTTCACATGGGAACGTTATGGGTAAGTTTATCTGATGTTTGTCTCTTTTTCTCAAGCGGTTACTGGAGAAGGAAAAAGCTTCACTGTTGAAGAGCAAAGCTGAGGTTGACAGCACTGTCGAGAGACTGACCGCAGAACTAGAGCAGTCCAGAGTGAGAATCATCTGCCACAACTGATTCACTTCACAGATTCACTATGTAGCATACACTACCATTCAAAAGTTTGGGGGCAATAAGATTTATGTTCACCAAGGCAGCATTTATTTATTTATAAACATTTCTTCTTATTAACCCTGAAAACAGATGTGCTGCTATTTTTTTTTTTTTAATATTTGAATTTTTTTTGCACTTTTTTTGTGAGCTTGAGTTATGTTGCTGACCAGTATAACATTTGTGTGCCATATTTGTCTGTTACAGGCAGAGTTGATCAGCAGACAGACTGTAAGCGTTGAAATTGCCAAAGCTCTGGAGGAAACCAGAAAACAGAGAGAAGAACTCCAACAACAGGTTAATTCACTGACATGTTCAAACATGCATCCATTTGTTTACTCATGAAGTCATTTTTCTGTGTCAGGAGCTTGATTTATTGCTTGATTTTGATAGGTCGGCAAAATGACAGAGTCTCTTGAGAAGGCGGAACAGGAAGCGAGTCGTCTTTCTCAGGATTTAGGAGCAAAGGAGGAGGAACTAAACACGCTGAAGGAAGGTGAGACACTAGTTGTGTTTTGGCAGCAGGGGATCCCCTGTCCACCCCTCAGAAACTGAAACTAAAATTAAAACCATAAAAAATCCATTATTTAAAGTAAAATAACGTTAACTAAAATAAAATATAAAAACTCTTTACTTCAGCTAGTTTCTAAGGCAGCATTACTTATTTTAATTTAGTTTAACTTGACATACTAAAATAACTAAAACTGAATATATATAAAAAAAAAAAAAAAACTAAAAATGACAGACACAACAAAATTACTAAAACTTTGAGATGGTAATGAAAATGGATAATATAAATATAAAAATTGATTCGAAATGTAAAAAAAAACTTATTTATAATTGTATCGCAATATCACTGGTTCAAACCCCTATAAGTAACCTTTATAAAAAATACTGTTTTGGTTATACATTTAATTGTTTTTTTAGATTTTAAATGTACTTTAATGTTTTTATTCATTAATAATTTTTTGAATCATTGCATAGTTGTCATTTATTGGAAAAAGCAATACAAAACAAAAAAAAAACAGCAGATTTCTTAACACGTTTTTATATTACCTGGCAAATCATATTGATTTTGATATTAAACTTATGATAATGATATTCAGATTCTCAAATCTTAAGAACACGAAACGGTTCGTTTCAGTTCGATTCGGACATGTCCAAAAGTAATGTTTTTCGGTGAGTAGGTTGGATTCAGTAACTGCTTTGACTTATTCATTTGATTCAGTGAAAGATTTAAAATGATTTAAACCAGGGGTCACCAGACACGGTCCTGGAGGGCCAGTGTCCTGCACAGTTTAGCTCCAACTCTAATCAAACACACCTGAACCAGCTAATCAAGGTCTTACTAGGTATACTTGGAACTTCTAGGCAGGTGAGTTGAGGCAAGCTGGAGCGAAACTCTGCAGGACACCGGCCCTCCAGGATCAAGTTTGGTGACCCCTGATTTAAACTGTGAGCTGTGAGTCTTTTTAAGCAATGTATTAAAAGAACCTACATCAGAACTTCACCTCTTTGTGAACTGGTCTACATTTGTGATGTTTTTGAGTTCTGCCTGCAAAGTCAATACAATAGACAGACGTGTTTGGCACTGTAGATTAAATCTGAAACTTTTATGTGCTTCATATTTGTCTGCATTTCTGTCTCTTATTGTGTGTGTCAGAGCTGCGGGCGGTCCGTAGCAGTCTGTCTACTCTGCAGGCTGAGTGTGAGTCTCGTCGTTTGGAGGCTGAGGAGAGAGAGCGAGAACACAACTCTCAGCTGACGTCACTGCAGCAGGAAGTCCTCACAAAAACACAACAACTCTCTTCATACCAATCACGGGTCAGTGTGTGCTTTTACCCACCTGAGCATTGAGCTGCCTGTTGCTGTTAGATACATTGTTTTAGCAATTTAATGTTTTTGTATTTGCATATTTCTCTGTGTTTTTAACAGGTGTCTGATCTGGAGGGTGAGGTGTTGAGTTTAACAGCACAGTCACATGCAGATGCGTGTGATGGTGAGCAGAACGGGACGCTTACTGTAAGTGATCTTGACCAGTTGCAAAAGGTCAATAAAGACCTGGAGCAACAACTGGCCGAAAAGAACAAGGTGAGAGCAAAGAAACCACTGAAATGAAAGAACATAAGCTTAAAGAAGAGCAGAGATTTTAAAATGATCAACTTGTATTTAAATGTAATAACAAAATTATATGGAGAACATATTTTTTAATGTACTTTTATCATTTCAGTTTTTACCTATTTTACTTTTATAATTATAGAGAACATAAATTATTTAAAATAATTACATCAATCAGGTGTATGGAGAAGGTTTTAAAATGTAACAAGAATGTGTCTCTATTATTAAATTATTTTCTTAATAAATGTGTTATACATGTTATTGTACATTTCAAATACATTTTATAAATAAAAGTCAAGTCGCCCTACATTATTTGAATTTTAATGTGAAAACTGTATATCCTGTTGCACTTGACATTATGGAAGTAAAAATGTTTATAAACAAGAACATTTAGTATCAGAGTAGATTGTTCATACACAATCACTAGTATTTGCACTTAAATATTTGTTTCCCCCCCCACCCCAGACAATAAAGCAGCTACAGCAGAGGCTTGCAGAACTCAAGAGGACACTGCAGAAAGAGCTGGTTCGTATGTTTATTCAGAAGTATTAAAGTCCACGTCAGCTGTCAGTAAGCATTTCCTCACAGAGTGCTTGTGCAACAGAAACTGAAGCCAGATCCTGACTCTGAGATGAAGGAGAGACTCCAGGAAGGCAGGCAGGAGAGATCAGCTGATAAGACTGTCTCAGAGACACAGATGCCCGCCACAGCTCCAACCTCAGCTCCAGGACTCCCTCAAACTTCAGGCCCGCCTCCCATCACCTCCAACACCACAGTCACCAACAGTTCAGACCTCACAGACACAAGAGAGATCAACTTTGAGTACCTCAAACACGTGGTGCTGAAGTTCATGTCCTGCAGAGAGGCAGAGGTGAGGGATTGATCGGTATCTGACCTGTTCGCTACACCAGACTTATGGAATTAGTGTTTCTTGCTAAGGTGTCATTATTACTGCTGATCATTCTTGGAGTTAGGTATTAGAGCAGACTCCTAGAAATAAGTATTAACCTTTAGTTTGTATCCTGGCAGACGATTAAGTGACCAAGTGGGGAAAAAAACCCATATACTATCGTCCAAAAGTTTTGTCTGCTAGTTGTTTTTTTTTGTGTGTGTTTGTTTTTGTTTTGTTTTTTTAAATAGATCACCCAGAAATGAAAGTTTGCTAAAAATCTACTCACCCTTGGGCCATCCAAGATGTAATTGAGTTTTTTCAGCTGCAGTGAATGGGTGCCGTCAGAATGAGAGTCCAAAAAGCTGATAAAAACATCATAATAATCCATAAGTAATTATGGATTATGGACTGGTATTTTGGCCAGAAGTGATGGTTTAAAGTTAAAATGCCTTAAAGATGGATCTGTTTCTTACAAACACAGCTTTTCCCATTACAAGACATTAATTGATAGACTGGAGTTGTGGATTACTCGTGGTTTATTGAGTTTTTATCAGCTTTGCACTCTCATTCTGACGGCACCCATTCACTGCAGAGGATCCTTTGGTTAGCAAGTTATGTAATGCTGAATTTATCCAAATCTGTGCTAATGAAGAAACACATTTTCAGCAAATTTACGTTTTTGGATGAATGCTGTTAATAGTTTTATTCAGCAGGGATGCTGTAAATTGACAAAAAGTGACTGTAAGGACATTTTATAATGTTACAAAATATTTATATTTAAAATAAACGCTGTTCCTTTGAACTTTCTATTGATCCAAGAATCCTGAAAAAAGCATTACATTTGCAAAAACATATTAAGCACATCCGGTCGTCCTTTGTTGCTGAAGCATTTGATTTATAATGCAGATTACTGGAGCCACGGTGTCCTATAAAAGATTTTCTGGTACATTATTTACCCTAATTCACCTCTTCAATCCAGTTGGTGTGTGCATCACTGATTTTCAAACACTAGAGAGTCCTCCGCTAACTCTTCACTATAGCAGTATAAGTGTTGCTTGTATGAATTCTCCCATGAGAGGTTACCTCTCTCTGAGTCTCTCTGTCTCTCTCTTCAGGCTTTCCAGCTCATCAGAGCCATTTCTGTACTTCTGCATTTCACAAAAGAAGAAGAGGACATGCTCAAACAGACACTGGAGTACAAGGTGTGTGAGAAACAAACGTATATGCATAAATCTGTAAGTATGATGGAGGTCAGCCTGCGTTCTTCTCTAGCCTCATCACACCCAGCAGTGCTCTCCTCCGCACCCATGAGCTAACTAGGCCACTCTGCTAAGGCAGCTAACAATGTGGGTCAGGATATCTGGCTCACCGCTCTGAATCAAACCATTAGCACTCAGTGACACGGTCAGGAATAGCAGCTGGCAGGTATTTATATCTCACCCCAGCAGCAGTGCTGGAAATCACCGCACATCACTGTGCTACATTACGCTCACTGCTTCAATCCCTGCCGCCCCTACCCTGTGGCCTATGTGGAAAAGGTTGATTGTTTTAATACAGAAGTTTAACTTTATTTGAAATAGGGTTAAATGTCACTAGTAATGTACATATCCGTTTTTTTTTTGTTTTTTTTTTAATGATCAGAAAAGCAAAATATTTTTCACTTCTCTCTCTCTCTTTGCGCGATCTCGAAAGGGGAATAGTGATTCGTCTTTTCTACTGTAGATTTATAATTTAATTTTAAACATCTTGTAGATTGAAGCTGTTGTGTTAGTACTGTTTCTAAAAGCAGGCGGCATAATCATATTAGTTACAGGCCAAAACATGAAAATAATCAGCTATTGGCATCAAAAAGTGGATAATTATTTATTTAAATAGTTAATAATTGTTGTAATAATTCTAAACAATAATAATAATTTTAATGATAATAAACATTCCCATTATTATTAAATTAATACATTAATAATATTATTGTTATTAATAAAAACTATAAATATATTAATAATAATTTACTGAGTGTATTTACTGTTAATTATCAGAAGTATGTGTTCAGTAATCACATTAAACATAGTACACTACCGTACAGTAAGATTTTTGTATTTGAAAAGTCTCTTAGACTCACCAAGGCTGCAATTAGTTGATCAAAAATACAGTAATATTGTGAAATATTACGATTTAAAATAACTGTTTTTTTTTAATATATGTTTTTCAAATGTAATTTATTCCTGTGATGCAAAGCTGAATTTTCAGCATCATTACTCCAGTCTTCAGTGTCACATGATCCTTCAGAAATCAGTCCAATGTGCTGATTTGCTGCTCAAGAAACATTTCTTATTATTATCAATGTTGATAACAGTTGTGCTGCTGAATAAAATTATGAATTTCTTTAAAAAAACTGTACTGTAAATATTTTGAAGTAAGTGAACAGTAAACAAACAACTTAAGAAATTCCGTAAAGTTTCTATAGCAGTGCATTCCTAGTCACAACATTCTCAAACATTTTATGCACCGACAAAACGAGGTGGCGAGATTTCTGTGTTTTTTAAATGATAGAAGCGCTGTTTAAGTCTTAATGTTTTATGTGCGTTTCAGATGTCATGGTTTGGTTCCAAGCCCACACCCAAAGGTATCATACGGCCTTCCATCTCAGGAACCTCTAGTTGGAGCTGAGAGACAAATACTCTGGAAAAAAAGTGAAATAGGGAATAGTGAATGATCTCAGTAGAAAACTACTGACGTCTGGAGGGAGCAATTGCCGACTCCGCAGTTTCAGTCTCTGCCTCAACAGTTCCTATGTAGCTCATACCCTTTAAACAATGGGACACAAAACAACTCTCTCCATTTTTCACTAAAATATTGCAGGGACTGGAAACAAATGCTTTATCAACATCTTTTCGTGACTGGGGAATTTCATCTTTTAAGTAATGGTTAAAAGGCATCATCCGTCTCATTCATATCCTCCGTAGTTTCTACAACTGCTGTTTCCAACATCCTTCAACTGGAAAAGGATGGAAAACGATTCTTATTTTCATTTACTTTTTTTGTAGCTCCAATCTGAGCTCCTTGAAATCACAGTTGGGGGAATCATATGCGCTGCTGTATTTCAGTGGTCCTCATATAGACAATAAACGCATGCCCTTTTTCTCCAATACTGGACGTCAGTGAAAATCAGGAATGGGATTTCACATACTGTTGTGATTTTGAATATGTGGAAGCATCTTTCTTTAATCTGCCTTTTTTTGTGTAAATTACAGTTACGTACATTCCATACAAGTATTTATATATGAATACCTGTATATAAGTGATGAGGATTTATAAATCAGTGGATACATACCTTAAGTTTTTTTTTTTTTGTGATCATACACATGCATTAGTCTCAAAACTGTGATCATATGAGTGTGTATGTATATGTGTGCGAGATTCTTCACTCTGGGCTTGAAACTGTAATATAGAGGCGTATATGCACAGACTGAGGAAACAAGCATGCATGCCTTATACCGAATGCTTTGATTGTACTTTGGTTTTGAGTGTATACTGAAGCATTTGAGTACACTTGAAGCCTTAACATTCAAGGCTAACTGCATTTCTATTTCTCTGAGAACATGTCAAAAGAAACAATAACTGGACATAGCAAAACAGGTTAAAAGGTTCCTATAGATGTACAAAATAAAGAACCAGACATGACTGATATGCATATTGGGACAGAATCTTGTTTTTTTTATTCTAATGAAGATATAAACTGAAAAAAGTGTCTAAAAAGTATGTCCCTGAGAAGTTTATCAGATCTGTAACTTATTTTAGTATCACTGAAATACGATTGCAATAGATTTACTAGTTTTTATTAATAGTTAGAATTCATTTTTATTTACAGATTTTCAAGTTTCTGTCATTTGTTAAATTTTTCTGTCAGTTTTATTTTTAGTTATTTTAGTACATTAAGATAAACTACATGAAAATGAGATATTGTTAATCAATTAGCTGCAATAAAAGTTTAGATTTTTTAGATATTTTAAGTATCACATTTTTTTTTTTTTTTTTTAAGTATAGTGACCCTGATCTGTCATGTCCACATAGATAAAGAAAAGAAATACACTCTTATTGTTCTTTATTGCACCAGGCACTTCACAATAACCCGACCCCACACTACGATTTGAACCATAAATCCACCACCTAAATACTATATATTAAACATCATCCTCTTTCTGTACAATAAGAAAAAAAATGAGAAGTGGAACTAAAGAAATGGAAAAGTACACATCTGAAAATTCCAGCTAAATAAAACAAGCAAATACAACTTTCATATTCATCACAGTATTTTGTGTCCTGAAACTGCTGATCAAGGCTTAGAAAGCAAAGTCTCGTCATGAGACTCATCGTCCTTCCGTCGCACAACCGTTCACCTTCATTAGTCGAGAATCGTGTCTTCCGTAATAACATATTGAAGAATCAATCATTTATATTAAATATCATACAATATCTCTGCTTTTGAGTGAAATAATCGGTTGAGCTTGAGTGGTTTCCCCCCGGATAAGGTTGAGTTGTGAGAGAAGAAGCTGTCCGTGTCTAAGAAAGAGAAACAAATCCCATGGCTGGTTAGCTCTCGATTTCTTTCGGCTTCTCAGACAGATTTTCTCGCAGTCAGCACCCGTACGATAGACCCCAGACCCCCCACAGCGAAAGCCTGAGTGAGAAGACAATAACACAAATAGACTTGTGAGATGAAAAACATACTCCAAGATCAAGTCTCTTTAATCCAAGACCGACCTTTTCGTGCCACTGGAGCAGGATGGCGCTGCTGTTGTCTGAGGGCTTCTCGAAGCCTCTGTAGATGTACTTCATCAGCAGGTCCACTCCGTTCTTGTCCAGAGACTTCACGGCCGGCTCCATATCGCTGCTCTTGAATGCAGTCAGCACTCGTAACACCACCGCCTGTGCCCGCTCCTGAGAGAGGAGGTGGAGGGAGCGCAACAAACAAGTGTAGGAGGTGAAAAAGACAAACACTAATCAAAAAGAGAAATTCTATATGCACTCGATGGACTGTTTAAACGCGTAATAACTAGTGATGCACCAAAATATAATTTCAACCAAAATTCTTATATATGTAAATCTATGTAAATTAAATACTGAGTATTTTAATGTTTACACCATTCATTCCATTCACATTCCAAAGGCAAATGAACAGCACATTTCAGACACATGACATGTCATTGCTATGACAATCTGTTATGCATAAATAGGGCCCCTAATAACAGTGTTCTTGAACATCTGAAAGCTCTTACTTTCACTGCTGGATTCTTGGAGTTGATTGGTGGATTCCTCAAGGCGATTTGAAATGCTGTCATCATGTCCCCTGTGCATCACAGTTAGTTAAGGAAAGCGGACCGACCAATCAGAGACTCTCAAAAACCCCAAAGAGCATTCTTTAGATGTGGAGTAAATATTGTTTTTAGTGCTGTTAAAACTTTGGAAAGTATTCGAAAAGTTTACAGAGAAGCTGGTGTTAAAAAGTACGTATCTGGCATTTGTCTCACTGGTTGATTACGAATGAGGTTTAAATCTGAAGCTTGTAATTTTTCCCGTGTTAAAATACTTCCTCCTATATGCAGAGACAACTATAAATAAATCATTTATAGTTCTCTGAAAAGTGTAAACTGTTTCTCTGTGGCATATAAACACATTGTTCTGTTTAATCATCCCGAGCAGCCCGAAACAGCAACATTTTGGGGACGGGACTATGTCTTTTGTCCAACCAATGGATGATGAGGTGGGAGTGTTCAAGAAACCAGTTTGAAAACAATCATTATTACTCACTCAAAGATTTCAGAGATCTGAGTATTAATATTCACTACCTTTATGCGCAAAGTCATCGCAAAATCATCCTCCTTTAAAGAAATCAATAATGATCAAAAGAAAATGCAAAACCTGTTTTAAAGACATATGCTGATGACACAAACATGCAATTCATGTCTTTATTATATTACAGAGGGTGAGATGTCAGATTCAGACCTCTTAAGCTCTTACAGTCTAAAAATGTGCACCAAAAATGGATCATTCCAGTTACAACCGCTATGACCTGATTAAATAAATGACATTCATGCACAGCTGGGGGAAAGAGGGGGAGTTTTTTCCAATGAAACAAAATAATTGCTTTCTGATTTGGCAACACTGGTGTGTCACTTAAAAACACAACCGAAGACTATATATCACGTCAAAACTGCATGACTATGTCATATTCAAGGTTATTCAAAGGTTATTCTAAGGATGTAAAAAACTAAAATGAAACTAAAATGTTTGTGGCACCAAAAGTAAACTAATAAAAAAATAAAAATAAAAAGTGCATTCAAACAATTATTTTCAGTCAGTGTAATATCGAAACAGCCCTCAAAAAATATTAAAACAAAATTTACAACATAATGTAATTGATCTATAAGTTAAAAACTGATGTTTACTAAACTAAAGCCAGAAAAAAAATTATCTGAAAAAAAACAGTGATAACTTACTAAAACTACTGGAGATTGAAATAAAACAGAAATAAACTAGAAATTAAAAATAATAATTAATATATATATATATATATATGTCAGTGTCATGCGCTTTGCTTGGCCATTTGTTGGGATAAACAG
>NW_015640468.1:342102-360038 GCF_001515625.1 Sinocyclocheilus rhinocerous
TATATATATATATATATATATAACCGAAAATTTCAAATACTTATATTATAAAATATTTTAAATAACATTAAATAACTAGAAAGGAATCAGCACCACCAATAACTCCACTAAAAACTGTTACTTTAAATACAAAAACAAAACAGCAATATTTTTTTTATAAACCTAAAACTGTCCCACATCACACGCACTGTGCAACTATTAGACAGGTTCACTATTATTAACGCTCACTCTATGGCTGGCTCAAATCAGTGATCTGCCTGTCTGTCTGTCTGTCTAGACACCGGACAGCACTTCTGGACATCATAGGGGCGCTGATGCCTCCGTAGGCAGCTGACTGGGGTTTGAGACACAACCTGTGCGTAAATCATGTATGAGCTACATCTAAACTAGGACAAGGCTGTTTTTGGGTGACCTTAAGAGAGATGAACTTACTCCTGGCATGTTTTACAGAGATGATAAACACGATCCGTCAGTATTGATCGATCATGACAGCAGCAGCAGCACTGGTCTGGTCTGAAGGATATTGCCTGATCAGATCGTCCACCTCACACGCGTCCGGTCCCTGCTGCTCGGCCGCCTCGTCCTGGTCGTCCACGAATTTATTCTCGTCGTATTCGTCGATGTCGACTCCCCGGAATCGTGAGGACAGGGTGTTTTTCGCCATGAGGAGGAGGAGCAGCTTCAGTCAATCATGCGAGTCCGGGAATGTGCGATACTGGGAGCAACCTGCAGCCGCGCGGATGCGAGTGTGTCTCCGCTTCCCTCAGTGCCGAGAGCCGAAGACACGGCGCCCCGTGAGTGGGTTCATCTGTCAGCAGGAAGGTGCGGCTGTTACCTCTCCCCCAGCGAGAGCATCTCCACACATTCCTGCAGAGCGGACAAAAATCCCGACTGGAGCGGAAACGGAATTGCACACCATGGTTACGCTGTCACACGGTGTTTCCGTTTCCTGTGATGCAACGATGGAACCGGCAGCTTATATATTAAGGCAGGGGTGTGCAGAGTTTAGATTCAACCCTGCTTCAGCACACATACCCTGTAGTTTTCAAATAAGCCTGAAGGACTTGATTAGTTAGAACAGGTGTGTTTAATCAGGGTTGAATCTAAACTCTGCAGGGCTCCGGTCCTCCAGGAACTGAGTTTGACAGCCCTGTTTTAAGGTATGCATATTCTACAACATAAACAACAAGAGAAATGCTTATTCGTAATATACAATGAATACTGCTATTTATGTTTTTATTTAGGCCTATTATTATCATCATAATTATTGTACATGCTCTAATATATTTTTGTTTATATGTACAACTTCTCTAATAATATTAATAACTGTACAATATGCATTTTCTATCCAGTGGCCACTGAAATATGTTATGTTATTATATATTTTATTATATACACTGTATATTTACATTTGAAAATTGTTTTATTTCCTCTATGAAATTTTCTTTCAACTCAAAACACATTTGCATCTTATAGATTTTAGCATAAACAACACGAAGAGAAATGTTCATGTAGGCTATTTATTTATGTTTTATTTGTTTGTTTATAATCATAATACATGGTCTAATATCCTTTTTGTTTTCATTGTATCAATCTACAACTTCTAATAATATTAACAACTGTGCAATATTCCTGTTCTATCCAATGGCTACTGAAATATGTTATTATAATGTATTATTCTCTGTTTATCAATAATAATAATCATTTATTATAATAATAATAATAAAAATAATGCCGAAATATATTTTGTTTTCATTTTATGTATATACAACTCTAATAGTTTTATTAACTGCAATATGCTTTTCCAATCCAATTGCCATTGAAATATATCATTATACGACTTCTCAAAGTTGCAAACTGTTTATTTTCCTCCTTATGAAATTTTCGGTCAATCCTAAATATTTTTGAATTTATTCATACTAGTTTTCATAAAAATAAATGAAAATCGTTATAGTTTTTTTTTACATTAAAATGTTTAAATTAACTATTTGACAAACCTATCTTTCCCCAAGCTGTTTGGAAATATAAACTGTTACAAAGTCTGGAGAATTTGTGACAAATACCATTTAAATAATAAAGTGTACTAAGGAACAGTGAGAAAGCTAGACTAAACTAGACTTTATTTATCCTATAGCTTTGAATTAGTTTTTTCCAAGTCATTGAGATTTAAGGGAGCTTCTTTACCTAGCTGGCCAACAGCAGCCAGTGACCACTAGAGGACAGCAGATGTTTTCATATCAATGTTATACATTTCTTCCTAGGAAATATAATGTGTATTACATTTCACAGATGGATCAAAGATCAAATCAGTACACCATCTTGAACAAATTTGTTTTATTTGTTTACAAAATGTTCAAAACCTTTTCTTCTTTTTCATGCTATTTGACATTGTAAGACATGTAGCTTGATGACGCCATTCATTGCCTTATAATAAATAATTGGATTCATTAAAACACAAACTTAAAACAAGCAAGTAAACTAATTTGTCAAGTAAATAGAATCTAAAAAAAAGATGCTGAACTCACATTTTACTTTGATGAAATAGCATGCAGGTCACTGGGAGCGAATGACCCGGTCTGTTCCCATACCATCCATTCCTTTTCATGACATTAATGTAATTACTTTTAGTGGTTTTTTTTGTTTGTTTGTTTTGTTTTTTACTTGTACATGTATGTTTTATTGTTTCTCAGCTAAGTAATGTGTATGTACAGGCTTTATCATCAATACCCAGCTAACATCCTCTTTCTCATTTTCTGAGTGCAATGCAAATATTTACTCAGAGTCTGAAGTGGAAGGGAATGCTGGGAGACAGAGACCTCTGGGTATTTCCACACAACCCTGCTGCTTTATATGAGTGTAGTTTTCATTTAATCAGATCATCTACTACAGCACTGATGAAAGTCTCAAGTTGCAGACACTCTTTGAACATGTTCAGAATCTGAATAATTCATTCAACATATAACTGTAATAGCATATGGATACAATGAAACAGACTAAAAAAGAATGACTGTAATTTAGAGAAATATATATATATATATCACCGAAATGCTGTTCTTTTGAACATTCTATTCATCCAAAAATTCTGGAAAAAAAAGTATCAGTTTCCACCAAAAATATTAAGCAGCGAAACTGTTTTCAACATTGGTAATAATAAGATGTGTTATAATAATAAAGTGTTTCTTAAGCAGCAAATCAGCTTATTAGAATGATTTCTGAAGGATAATGTGACTGAAGACTGGAGTAATGATGCTGAAAATTCAGCATTGCATTACAGGAATAAATTACATTGGTAACACTTTATTTTAAGGTGTCCTTGTTACACATGTTACATGTACGTACTATTGTAATAACAATTAATTATGCATAATTACAAGCAAGTAACCCTAAGCCAAACCCTAACCATATAGTAATTACATGTAGTTAATTAATATTACTCAGTACTTAAATGTATAATTACACTGTAACAAGAACACCTTAAAATAAAGGTTAACCATTACATTTTAAAATATATTCAAATAGAAAACTCTTATTTTGCATTATATTAATATTTCACAGCATTACTGTTTTTGCTGTATTTTGATCAAATAAATGCAGGCTTGCTGAGCATAAGATAGCCTACTTTAAAAAAAAGAAAAGAAAAAACACTGGACCGACCCAAAACTTTTGAACAGTGTATAGTGAGTAGTTTATATTGATATATTATAAGGATATGTTCACAAAACAACTCATGAAACTAATATCACAGTATCTGTAATTGACCTTTTAGTGTGCACAATACATCACTTAAATGTGCCATTTAGTTTCAAAATCAGCAGCTGTAGAGGCATTTTTCTTTTCAACCTTCAAAAGTCTAATGTTATGTCATTCCCCAGTGCTGAAAGACAGTCACCAGACATGATTTTTGGATGGAGTTACATATTTTAGATGATGTACTAGATTCATATCAAGTCAGAGATATACTCAGAGAGAGAGAAAAAAAACACCAAAAACATGCAGGGATTTTATTTTCAATTAATCATAATATTCCATGTCAATACCCCTTAACTGCCATTCACTGAGGAACACCAGATGGGTGTCAGAAAACCTAAAAAGTCTATCACTCTTTCTTGCTGGACTAAACTGAACATTGCAGCCAGTGCTAAAGCCGTTCTTCTCAAAGCCATAAAACAGCTGAGTTGTTAATCCCAAGGTGGTCTATAACGTGTCAGTCTGTACTGCTTTGTTTCAATCAAACATCTTTTTGCAAAGCAGATTTTCTGTATTGGAAAGGAATGAAAGGCCACACGCAAATGTGCTGTCAAATCGCTCTCAGACTTAATCCTGGCTTCTCCACCTGTTCACCGGACTGTATAGCTCACACACTGTCTTAGTCTCTCGGGGCCCCTCTGGTCCCCACAAAAACATCTTGGTGGTTTTCATTTTATGAGGCTGGGACCCCCTCTCAGTGCTCATTATTTTGGGGTGGGGGCTGACTGGCGCTCCAGCCCTCGTTTGTAGTAAGCAGGGGTTTCCTTTTATTTCTATGGAATGTCGCATGTCATTCATGGGCTGTGTAAATCTGTTGTCATCATCACAGGCTTTTCTGGTCCTTGTTTTGGATCGGCAGGGCTCAGACGTCGTTCTGATGCGATAGCCAAATGAAGGTCCATAAAACGATGGCAGGACGCTAAGAGTGGGAGAGGGAGACGGGAACATTAGCGCTGTAGCTGTGGCCGGATAACGTGTTTTGACTATGAGTTTGGCATCAGATGCTTTGTGTGAACTTCTGTTTGATCTGGTTCTCCGATATATGCCATCTGTTCCTTCAGTCTTCTCTGTAATGTCATATGCTTGTTTGTCTTCTATGATATTAAAAGATTTGTCAGTGCCACGTTGATTTCCCATGATTTCATGTTGTCTGTTGTCATCTGCGATGTCTTGTGGACGTTTTCCCTCAGTCATGTCAGTCTCAAAAGTTTCCTCAGGAGTATCTTTCTGTATGTCATTCTGCCAGGTATCTGTAATGTCATTTCGTATGCCATCTGTGAAATCATTTTGTCCTTCATCTTCTGTTTTATTGATGGTGATGTCTTGTTTTTGGCTCTCCATGGTGATGCCACGCTCTCTGAGTTCCTCTGTGACGTCTTGCTTCTCATGTACCTCTGAGCTGCTTTTGAGGAAAACAAACTGTCAACACTTGAAGGAAAAAGGTAGAAAACCGCTTTCAGCTGACTGTTTACACCACTTCTTGTTTAAACTATAAGAAAATTCCAGCCAAGTAACACGCAAAGCATGTGGACTATAAAGTTTACATATTTGTTCACAGATTAAAAGACTTCGTCTGGAGGGCGAAAATCATTTTACAGCATATTACTTTTAAAACTATGTGGTTTCAGGTGTCCAAACATCATAAAGAGTGATTACATCCTAAGGCTAAGTTAACCAGAAATCCCTTCTCAAATGCTGCACTCTGGAGACCTATGTTCAGAGAGACGAGTTTTGTTAGCCTGGAACATGAGCGAAACCTGCAAATACCAAACGTGAAATGATATTTGCAGCCTGACCTACAGCTGTATTACAGCTGCCACGATACTGAGATACAGAAAAACTGAAAACATACTGTGGACATGGGAAACTCAGAACATGGACGTGAAAATATGTACAATTGTCTATGGTAATTTGAGTAGACTGGAGAACTTATGCACTATTGGCTCTCTGAAAATGGTTTACAGGAGGGCATAAGTTAATCTTAGATCAGTGATTTTTTTCGACATATTAATTGATTAAAAATGCATGAAATATGCAATGTATGTGTACGATGAATACCTTGTTTGTAATTTCTGTATTCAAATTCATTTTTATATTTTTTCTGGGGGCATAAAATAAAAATGTCTTTGTGATCAACTGTCCTGAAATCATAACGATGAAAAGAAGCCTCAAAGTCATAACAAAAAGAAAAGAAAAGAAAAAAATGAGTTAATCTTTTATTATCATCATCTCGCAATATGTATATCTATTTACATATATTTGTAAAATACTTTTTAATTTGATTTAAATATAGAGGTTGTAAAATGTAATGCGGTGCAACTCCCCAAAAATGTAATTATATTTCTAAATAAATGTATTTGTGATATATATATATACATATATATATATATACATATATTTACATATATCGTTGAATATTAATTCAGAAAGGTAATCATATTTTGGGGGAGTTGTACCACATTACATCTATATATCTATCTATCTATCTATCTATCTATCTATGTAAGTATTCCATTCATGGGCCTGGGGTGCATTATGAGTGGGTCCCCTCTTCCTTGGCCGAACGAATAGCCTATATCATATAGAGGACCTTAGTGGGACCCCCTCACCCCCTCAGGGGCTGAGACAATGTTCCTACCTTGACGACTGCCTGCAGCTCAGTAATATCTGTTGGGAGCCATTGTTGAGTTCAATTTACTTCATCTGTGAGCATCAGGTTAATGCCATTCCTAGCATGAGTTACTCTAGTCTGGCCTCCTCTGTTGTGAGTTTCCATGGAAGTGAGAACTTCACACTGTCGCCAGCTGAATGCCAGACACTAACCACACAGCTCACAATGACACTTAATACTGCCTCAGTGGCACAGAGGACTCATGATATCACTCATGTATCCTCATTAACCGCTCAAAGGGGATGGATGAATGAGTCCATTATTTTTGGCATTTGAAAATGCTAGCCATCTATTTCGTTTCATGTAGTTTTTATTGTACAAGGGCTCTTTACCCTTAACATGTTCTCACTCCCAAGGCATCCATTACTGCTGCATGTTTAAGTGACATGCTGTCAATGAGAAACAGTTGCCGTCAATGGAGTGCTGCAGCCTTCAGGGATGGTTTTATTATAGTACAAGTGTAGTAACCATGTTTTTTGGCATACTGATTACCATTTGTATAACCACAGTTTTACTACAAATACCATGGTTAAGCTATGGTTAGTGTAGCAAAACCATGGTTAATTTGTGGTTACCATACTTTAACTATAGTAACCATGTTTTTTTGGTTTTATCTGTAGTAAAACCATGATTCATTTTCTTAAGTTTTTTTATTTTTTTGGTGGCCAACCCAGAAGTTAGCATCACCCTGGTTCCCAATAGGATTTTTGCACTGCCTTTTGGTTTGCAGAAAATAAGCTCAGTGACCAACAAAAGTTTATGATTCTTATAATGTAAGGTTTAATGTCCCCAACAACATTAGCCGCTACTTATGAGAAGCCGCTTTTTCAAGACAAGTAGGATTTAGAAATATCTAATATAAAATAAATATCTTGAGCATGTATTAACCACAGACCTTATTTCAAGGGATAGTTCACCCAAAGATGAACATTTCCCCATGATTTACTCACCCTCAAGCCATCCTAGGTGTATATGACTTCAGGTGTATATTCTTTCAGACGAATACAATATGAGCTATATTACAAATGTCCTAGCTCTTTCAAGCTTTATAATGGCAGTGAATGGGTGGTGATATTCAATAGTCCAATAGAACAGGGATTCCCAAACTTTTTAGCCCACGACCCACCAAATAACGGTGCCAGTACCTCGGGACCCCCACTTTCCTCTTAGGTGGTTAAAGTATACAAACGTTTTGCACAAAGGCGCACATGCACTTATAGCATAATGACGACACAAAGGAATACAACAGTCTAACAACAATAACATTATTTTATAGTAATTTACTCATTACTTACATTTCAACATTAATCTTAATTAGTTGGGTGGGCAACATGCTGGAGTACAAAACTCCACGTTGGAGTTTTATTTTTAATTGAACTTATCATTTTTTATTTATGGGTAAAATATGCTATTTCTAATCCTTAAAAAAATTATTTGATTTCTGTAAATCATCTTGCGACCCCTCCTTGTGGTTTCGCGACCCCTACTTTGGGAACCCCTGCAATAGAAGTCCAATAAGGTGCATCCATCCATCATAAAAAGTGCTCCACACGGCTCCGCGGGGTTAATAAAGGCCTTCTGAAGCGAAGCGATGCATATGTGTAAGAAAAATATCCATATTTACAACTTTGTAAACCGTAATCTAGCTTCTGCTAACTGTCGTATGCTCGTTCACGAGAGAGTGGCGTTCCAGCGAATGATGTAGGACGTAGACGTAGCGTAAGCTCCGGTGAGAATATGCTAGTCTTGCGATAACCAAGTTTTGTTTCAAGCAAAGGAAAACCAGTCTCCTCATGGCTTATATCGAAATCCTCCAACATTTTTCTTTACAAATCCTCGTTTTGTACTTCTAATTCGTGACCAGTGTTTTGTTTTGCTCTCTCCTCTGTGCTTCCTCATTCGTCACTTCTCACCGGAGTTTACGCTACGTCTTCGTCCTACATCATCCGCTGGAACGCCACTCTCTCGTGAACACGCGTACGACAGTTAGCGGAAGCTAGAGATTAAGGTATATAAAGTTTTAGATATGGATATTTTTCTTACAAAAACACATCGCTTCACTTCAGAAGGCCTTTATTAACCTCCTGGAGCCTTGTGGAGCACTTTTTATGATGGATGGATGAACTTTTTTGGGCTTCATAGTCTCGACCACCATTCACTGCCATTATAAAGCCAGGACATTTTGTAGAATAACTCCGATTGTATTTGTCTGAAAGCAGAAAGTCATATACACTTAGGATGGCTTGAGGCAGGGTGAGTAAATTATGGGGTAATTTTCATTTTTGGGTGAACCATCCCTTGAAGGAATTTAACCAAAAACCTATTTAAAAAAAAACATTGGCTTTAGGTCGATGGAACCTGACAGGCTAAAATGCAAACTCATTTTGGGGTTTTAGCCTACAAAAATACGTCACCCCTGCAGCACTCTATAAAGACAAAGGGGAATTTTATCGTCAATAAATTATGTTTAGGGAATATTGTTGTCACCATGACATGATATGCTGAGGTATGATTTTCAGTTTGAACACCCAAATCTATTTCTCAATATAAAACACGTAATAAACAAATAAAAATAAAACAGACCCAAATAATTGATTATCGTGTCCAATCATCTGATTTCACAATAAATTGCCACCTGTAGAAGCTTGTAAACGTTAAAGCCACTAGCCACTAGTGTTTCATGATAGTGAAACTCTAAAGTTCTTATTCGCTTTGGAATGAGATATTAATGTGTTCACGGAGCAGGAAGACACTTTTTGTGTCGATATACTGACACGTTTTTTTATATGGCATTTTCGGACGGGGTTGTTTACCTTGGTTAAAGTTATAGTATAAAGTAAGTGAAGCGTTCTGAAAGCGATGTCAGTTGTCCGTTTCATTATGTGCTTGATCAAACCCTGTTTTTGAAGTTGTAGGCCAAGCTCTGTTTTAAAAACTCTGTTCTAAAGTTTTAGTTTTACCTATTTTCCTGTCCCGGTGCTGTATCTTCTCCCTGCTCCTGCGGCTGATATGATGAAGGCAGGTAGAGATGTAGTAATGGGGTTAGATTGGGACTCTGCTCTTCATTAAAATGTTGAGGTCTATCTTGAAGGACATTTTGTTCGTCTTTTCTTCTCCAGATAATCTTGCACATGGGAGTTTCTCCATAAAGAATGACACGAGAATTAGTGTGTGAGAAATGGACTGTGAAAATGATCTTTAATTTGCTGCTCATGTCTTGTAAGCATTTGACACTATTTACTCTGAGAAGGAGAACATAGCAGCAACGTTCTTCCGCTAGTTTATAACGTTGATCATGAGACCTTCGAGATGACAAACAATTTACTCATGTTAACAGGTCAGTTACACTTGTCTCAGATGCCATACAAAACTCGCAGTGTGCCTTTGCTCAAAGAATAACTGTCGAATCTCAGGAGAAATACATTTCTGTAGGAGTTTTGGGAACGTTAGCTTAAATTTTGTTGTCAAATATTTAATTGAGTTTATTTTATATGGGAGATGATTTCGATTTTTTAAAGGGGTCATATGATGCTTTTTTAAAGATCATTATTTTGTGTATTTGGTGTAACAGAATATGTTGACATGCTTTAATGTTCAAAAAACACATTATTTTTCAAATACTGTACATTATTGTAGGTCCTATATGCCCCGCCTCTCTCAAACGCTTCGTTTAAATGCACATTTCCTGAATCAAGAGGTCAAATCAATATTTTAACACATGCAAACAAGCTGCTCTTTAGTGAAATGCAAAAGGAGATGTTATGCAGAATGAAAGCCTGTGGAAATTTTGTTGAAAATGTATTCACCTTCAGGCCTTTCAAGATGTAGATGAGTTTGTTTCTTCATCAGAACAGATTTGGAGAAATTCAGCATTACATCACTTGCTCACCAATGGATCCTCTGCAGGGAATGGGTGGATTATTATATTTTTATCAGCTGTTTGGACTCTCATTCCGACGGCACCCATTCACTGCAGAAGATCCATTGGTGAGCAAGTGATGTAATGCTACATTTCTCCAAATCTGTTCTGATGAAGAAACAAACTCATCTACATCTTGGACTGTCTGAGGGTGAGTAAATTATCAGCAATTTTTTTTATTTTTGGGTGAACTATTCCTTTAAACAAAAAGATTCAATTCATTTTAATGGTTCAAAAAATGGTATAGGTCTCACAGAGAGACACCATAAAGTGTTTCATAGTGGTACCTGGTGTGCTTAGTGCTCGACGTCCCGTCTGATTATCCAGTGGGACAGTGGAAGGCCGGTGGCTTGAATCCATTGGGACTCTCTGTCTGTGTGTACTGCTTCTCGCTCTCTCTCTCTCCTCAGTTTTTTTTATCGCAGTGAATGCATCCCTTACCTTCAGTTCACCCTCTGTTTCAACACAGTCTCTACTGTATTCCTGTCCTCTTGCAGAGATGGAATGAGATCTGTATTTCTCGTCTTTATGGGGTGATGAATGTGATGTGGAGCAGTTGGAGGGTCGTGGTGACAGGACACATCGCACTCCACATGCTGTAAGAACATAAACAGAGATCTTGATTAATAGGGTTTAAACAGCTTTAACTGCACCCGCTGCAAACAACAACTGAATCTTGGTAAAGTATTAGGCAAATTGATTAACTGCTAAGTAGCTGAATAATAACCAGGATAATGTACAGTTATATGGTTATTATTGCAAAATAAACCTGTTTAATATGATCACCCTTATGGGTTTTATTTTGCAGTAATCACCGGCTGACTGTGCATTATATAATATAATATAAATGGATAATGTGTGTATGTTTTGAACACATTATAAAGAGATATTTCTGGTTACATTTAATATAAGATATTATAAAATAATATAATACACAGTATCTGTTCTGTACAAAAACCCATTAAATATGTAATGTAGTGTTTAAATATAGATTTAATCCTTTGCTTAACATTCTGCTCAGATTTTAAAGAAGCATTGACAAATAGCTACCTATGAGCAGAGCTTTTTTGACTGTGAAGGATTTCCTGGTGTTTTTTTCAGAGAGGTTTCTTGAATCTCTAAGGGACCTCCCCTGAAGCATGCTGTTGCTATAGGCACCAGTGTTTGGAGAAGATGATCCATGTTGATGTATTGGAAATGTTTTAAGAGGTGTGACCCCTCTCTGGTTTGTGACTTGGAGCTGCAGTCTTTGTTTCACTATGGAGTTCCATGCCATTGAGCCTGCTGTTCTGACAGGTCCTGTGTGGCCTCTGAAGCGTCTCACGGGACAGAAATGCATCGCATGGCTGTGCCCATTTTGTTCACGGGTCAACATGGGGCACCTGTGATTGCTTACAAGTTACACCTAGAGAATGTAAGAAGAAAGAACGACAGAGAAAACACACAGTAAATTATGAACATAAATCTTGTGCTAACGTGCTGGGTCATTTCTGTTATGTATTAAGTTTTGAACTGTGTACTGTAACTTGCTATGTCTTTAAGGACATACTTCCATAAAAGGGTGTTCTAGACTTCCAAAAATATGTTCTGGTCAAACTCAACTTTATTAATGATGACTTGATTATTTACACAATAGAAAGAAAATGAACATGATGCAATCTAACAAGTTGAAAATAAAGAGCTGAATGTACCCATAGATATTTTTAACTACTTTTATAATTATTATAATTATCATACGGATTTCTATAATATTTCAAATAGAATGGAATATACGGAGCGTCTAAAGGGACAAAACTTTTCCATTCCACCGAGAACATTTTTGTATGCAAACACACAACCGGTGATGCAAACAATATGAGATGGTAGGAAAAATTATATTTAAACGCTTTTGTGTTTGCTTGTAACTTTGCATTTACCGATTATATTTGTGTTCACTTTTCAAATATTTGGTTCTCTCTCAAAATTTTGCAAGCGAATGCAAGGTGAGATGGAAGGAAAAGCTATATTTCAATGCTTTTTTGAGTGAGCGCAAGTTTCTTGCATTAATTCAGAACTTTTATGCGAGAATGCAAAAGCTTTGCATGTGAATGGATAGAAAGTAAAAAATGGATGAAAAGTAAAAAAAATGAAATTTTGGAATAAATATCAAATCAAACAATATTTATAAATTTCAAACATTTTGATTACAGAAAGGAAACATATGGAGAATCTCTTGAAATCACCTGTAATATATAGTTTTTTTCATGTTAGATGTTAGTGCAGCACACAGGGACATGTCAAAAATGACATTTGATAAAACTTAATTGTTGTATTGTAATAATATAAAACTAACTACATTTACATTTAGTCATTTAGCAGACGCTGGTTTCCATATTAAAAATTTTGGGTTTAATATTTTATCTTATATATTAAGACATAAAACAGGGTCATGAAAATGTAGAATGAGGAATGGATTATCTGTCAGTCAGTGCCAGTATGACTCATTTAAGTTACAGCTGCATCTGCTGCCTGCACGTTTCCCATGTGTTCTCTGTGTCAATCCCTCTCGCTCAGCATTTTGATGTTTTATGATTTTGGACAGTCAGTTAATCTATAATCCCATGACGAAACAGCTTCTGGCATATGGAATGTGAGGTCAACAGTAACACCAAATAAGGGCATCATCATTAGTCTATAATTAGCTTATAAGTTGTGAAGGTTTTATTTTTCGCGTTGTGTTTTCTCCAATGTTGCAGCAAGACGTTCAGACAAGCTGTAAGCAATAAACTATATTTTTATTCATTATATGTTGAACAGGATAAAATGATGTGGATATAACAACTGTATCCAAAGCAACAGATGTTGAGCTGCTTTTTTATGTTTTGCATGCATACACATGCTTATCACATACAGTCTAAATGTTTATCTTGCATTGATACCAGAAAATTCAGAGGATTTTCTTGTGAAAAAGCATACATTTAACGATGTAAAGAAAATTTGTTAAAATAATGTACTTACTTCAAGAGTGAATTGAATGTAATGTTTTCGGACACTGTTATTCGCAATGCAATGAAAATGTATTATAGTTTAAATGCATATGAAATGCATTGGACTTAAATACATCTTTATATGTAATTTTATAATTACTTCTATTGTCATTGAAAAACTGTATGGTTGTACTGTGGACTGACAAGCATTTATGTTAAACTAAAATATACTTTTATTTCTATTGAAAATTGAATGTCATGTATTTAAATAAATTTGCACATTTGTATTGATGAAGTTGCGATTTGGTACATTTAAAATATATTAATTTTAATGTAATATTGCTTAACACTACAGTTCAAATGATAATCAAGTACTTTACATGCTTAAGTATGTTAGCCAGCACATCAAAATAAGTGTACTTCTTTAAAGCACAACAAGATTATTGAAACAATGGTTTAAAATTAACTTGCAAGTGTACTGCATGTCTTTAAGTACACTTAAGTGGTCTTTTATTTCAGTAATATTTTTTTGTTTAAAAATACTCTTTTTAGATTTGACACTACAAGTGGACATTCAGTACAATTAAGTGTGCTTCTTAATGAAAAGGGTTTATCTGAAATCATCTCCTGACAAGCGAGCAGAAGCTAGCTTTGACAACGTTTCTAGTCTGTGAATAGGCAAAAATACATGGAGAAGGGCCCTCATTACACCATTCCCATGCTCCCACAAATACACAACATCTGTAAATCCTTAAATGATCCACCAACCAAAGAGATACATACGTTCTCTTTCATGTGGCCCAACCCTGAAAAGGGATTGTTAATGAAAGCCCCTCCAGTTCCTTTGTGGAACAGGGAAACAAGATTTCCTCACAAGCTTCAATCTGCTTGTTTGAGAAGGTTGGTCTCTTACCTGCCTGTAAAGTTTAGGTCCAAAGTGATTCTTTTGCTTTAACACAGTGTTTTAAACTCCAGTTCAAAAGTGTAGATGTCTCTTCTGTGAAGGTTTGACCATCTTTGGAGTTTCCTAGGGAACTTGCAGCTTTGTGGTTTGTTTAGAGTCTGGTGGCAAAGGTGAATGAGCAAGACCTATTATGTAGTCAGTGGATACAACAACAAAACCTCGTATGAGCGGCATGTAATTATGTGTTTCAGTGTTAAACCAGAGCACCGGTTCAAACGAGACTGCTCAGTGTTTCCATGATTTCTTTTCTGATTTCATACTTGACAAATGTGTTCACATGCGCAGCGTGATTGATCTATCCATCTGTAATCTACATTCTGTGCATTTGGTCATTCGAAAGCTAGCGAACTACAAAAACACCAAAGATTGTGAAACACATCACAGATTGATTAACATTCTCGTTCCCGTTCCCGTTCCCCTCCCCAGCCTCCCACCCATTGTTAAACTGTCAGGGCATGATGATGGCTGCTAGCTAAAGAAAAGCATGTTTTAGATTTATAAGCATGTGTATTCATTCCAACTCACCATATACCTTCGTTTCCAATAACAATAATGCTTTGTCCATCTATTACAATTATGAATAAGTGGCCTGATAGTCCGAATTTTGTTATCATAAGTCTTTTGAGTATCCTTTACTCACCAAATATGCCCTGTCTTTCTGTCAGCACACTGGCCAATGCAAGCCCCCATGATCCTTTGGTGCCGCTGACTTATGTCAGTTCTACAAACGTACATTACCTTGCAGTACAGGTGATGTAATGCCCACTGAGAGAACGCTTGCAAAACAAGTTTGAATAGTTGAACTGGAATACGATTTAAAATTTTGGCATTTCAAATAGCAAGCGTAATAAAATCGCTCCATCTGATGGGTTTTACAATGAGGGAAATGTGTTTTAATCATTTTAAGTTCTTCGGAAATAGCTGGTTTTGTTCTCTCAACACCCCTGAATAAATATAAGCTGACTGTATTATTTAAAACATATAATAAATGTATGTATATATGTATATATTGCTGTGCTATTTGTATAATGACAACATTCCAAACAGCCATCTATAACATTAGCATTATAAAGTGAATGTCTCAGCATATTATGGATTTACACTTTATCCGGTGACAGGCAGGGGTCCAGTTTTTGCTTTACATCCAAGAGCTTTTTCTTTTCTCCATTCTTCCGTTGATTTTCACATATGGAGCCAAGCTTGCTGCTATATAAACATCCTATCATGTGTATTAGCAGAACCACACTGCATTCAAATTGCCCACTAGCAGTGAAAACAGATATTGTAACCGCTCCAACCAAGCTCTTCAGTGATCTTCCTTATTATTTTAGCACTAAAGCACGATAACACGCATTCTCTTTTAATGCGATTTGCTTGGTGCTGTGCTTATGTTGGATAATATCAATGAGAACCCAATGTTGTACAGTTTATGCTGACTGTGACAGCTGCTCACTCATTCTTCCTCTACATTTCAGATGGATCAAAGAAGACAGTTGGCGATAGATTCACAGAGGGAAGTCTCAGGGTAAGGAATGCAACGAACTCTCACTTTATCGACTTCAATATCATCTCAAACAAACAGTTCGGTGCTGTAGAAATTCAAGCAGCACTTATTACAGCCCTGAGGGTTAAGGTATAGATCGCATATAAATGTCCATTTCGTTTTTTAACACTCAGTTTGAGGTCTAAAACACACCAGGCTCCGTCGACTGACCTCCTTGAATAGATTCAGCATCGAATGTGTTCAGGCTCAGAAAGGAGCTAATAAGCCATATAACAATGTTTCCTATTCCTGCCCTGGAGGTTCTCAACCTCGGAGCCTCACGGGACATGAATGGGAAACACTGCCCTGCAAGATTTTAAACATAATGTCATTAAAGGATTAAAAGTACCTGAATGGGTCATACTAGGTCACCATTAAGTTTAAAATCATAGAGAAAGTCTAATGAATTTACAGCTATAATATAATGAAATATAATCACAAACTTTTGTTGAAACATTTATACTGAAACTAGTAGGATAATTATTTAGAGTGTTATTGTATATTATGTTTATGTATATATAGTTAATGCCATTGACAGACAGAAGGAAATATTTAGACATATAAAATTATTTCCTGAAATATATTTGAAAATGTATTCTTATTCTTATATCTTAAAAATGTACACTATTTTCCGAGTGCATATTCCTGGTGTTATTGTGCACGATTCATCAGTAGACATTTTAAATCTTTGTAATTTCCGCAAACAAGATGTCATAACTTTGTCTTCCTCTTTTCAGCTGATGTCACAAATTTAAAGGGATACTCCACCCAAAACTAAAAGAATTCTCTCAACATTTACTCACCGTCATGCCATCCCAGAATGTACTTTCTTTCTGTATGTACTTTCTTTGTTCTGTGTGACACAAACAGAGAAAGTAATCCATTTCTATATAATTTCCATTTCTTCATCCGAGTCTATATAATGCAAGTGGATGCGACCCTCCACGCTGATGCTTCAAAAACCACGCAAAATAAAACTGTAATCCATACGACCTCAGTTGATGAATCAGAGTCTTCTGAAGCAAAACAATAGGTGTTTGTGAGAAAAATACTAATATTTTAAATGTTTTAAACTATAAACCATTGCTTCCGGCCAACTGACATACGAGGGATTGTGAGTTCATGCTTCAAAACGCACTACCATCACGCTTCACAATGTGCTGACCATATGTCAAGTGAACACACGTATGACAGTTTTCTGAAAGCAATGTTTTAGAAATATTAGTATTTTCTCACAAACCTATAGTTTTGCTTCAGAAGACATTGAGGGACCATCAAAGTTAAGGGTTCCATCCACTTGTATTATATGGACTCAGAGATGGATTTTTTTTTCTAAAAATCCTTGTGTTCCTCAGAAAAAAACATAAATACGCGAAAGCCATAAATACGTGAGAAGGCGTGAGGGTGAGTAAATGATGAATAATTTAAATTTTTGCTTGGAGTATCCCTTTAATCCTACAGATACACTGTTATTGTCACGTGTTTGTCTCTGTTTAGTTCCTGTTTGCCCCTATTTTCAGTTCCTGTTCTCATTTAGTTAATCATCGTTTATTCTGTTCACCTGTTTTGATTGAGTTCTCCACCTGTTTCAGTTCTCCCTAATTACGTTCCATGTGTTTATATACCCTGTGTTTTCCTCAGTTCCCCTGTCTTGCTTTGAAGCTACGTTGTGGTGTTTTTATCCTTTGTTTTATCCTCGCTCCAGTGTCGACTCCAGCCCCAGAGCTCGCTCCAGTGTCTGCTCCAGTCCCTGAGTCCGCTCCAGTGTCGGCTCCAGCCCCTGAGTTTGCTCCAGTGCTAGCTCCTCGAAAGCGCCTTGCTGTGCCTGCTCCTCCAGAGCACCCTCCAGTGCCAGCTCCTCGTAAGCGCTACCCAGTCCCCGAATCCAGCCCAGAGTGGGCTCCTGTTTCCGAGTGTAGCCCACGGAGGGCTCCAGTTCCCGAGTGTAGCCCACGGAGAGCTCCTGTCCCCGAGTGTAGCCCACGGAGGGCTCCAGTTCCCGAGTGGTTTAGTTCCTGTTTGCCCGTAATTTCAGTTCCTGTTCTCATGTAGTTAATCGTTTATTCTGTTCACCTGTTTTGATTGAGTTCTCCACCTGTTTCAGTTCTCCCTAATTACGTTCCATG
>NW_015640468.1:360095-364987 GCF_001515625.1 Sinocyclocheilus rhinocerous
GAGTATAGCCCACGGAGGGCTCCTGTCCCCGAGTTTAGCCCACGGAGGGCTCCAGTCCCTGAATCCCGTCCAGAGTGCCCTCAAGTGCTTGCTCCTCCAGAGCGCCCCCCAAGATTCCTAGTTTTCCCCAATAAAATTTTGGTGGGGGGGCATATACCTGTGGCCGAGCCGGCTAAGGCCACGGAGGATCCGCCATGGCAACCTGAACTGTCTGTCAGTGTTAAACTCTTGGAGTGAAAATAAAAGACTCACCTTTGAATTACCCCTTCGTTGTGTGCCTCATCTACCCACATCGTGACAGTTGTCAGGTCTTACAAAGTTACCGTTGAAAAGGTAAATTCATGTTTCTCTAAAAAAAATTTTATTATTCTTGTATGTTTAACATCCTTTGAATCACAAGTTACAGATTCTGCTTTCAAACATATGAGGTTTATTATGACCGAAGCATTTTAATATGGATTTTGAGTAACGCTGAAGTTGAAGTACCAGTCTTTGGCTAAGTGGAGCATATTTAATAAACAGCACAGGAACAGCACATATTTCAAGCTGTCACATTGTTTTAAGTTCATGCTTGTTCACATTCATCTTCTCAACAACTTCAGGCAGTGGCTCCTTAAAAATTTTTTAAAAATGAATAAATTCATATTTGCTACAATTGGCAGCCCATAAGTGATAAAAAACAGATGTATTGAAAGAATAACTTCACTTTATAGCTCTTCCATAAATACACTGGTGGTGGTTGAGGAGAGACCCCCCACATGATTGTAAAGCAATTTGGGTGTACAGCAATACATAATAAAGTGCTATATAAATGCATCATTCATTCATTCCATGGCTTTGCGCTCCATTAAGACAAACAATGGAAAGACAATGAACTGAAGGCCTATGTATCCACTGTAATGTATCCACTCTATATAACTCTCCGGTGCTCCTGGATTCAGAGATGCTGCTATTTCCTTCATAAAAATCCAACAGACAATTCCATGGAATGAGTGTCTAGGAATTTGCACCAGATCCTTGTCTTCCCGCTCGAGTCGTGCCCTGCCAACATCTGCTCTTTTGAAGACACCAGTAAATCCACTTTTATATTGGCTCTTTAAATTTCTACCCAACACATGCAGATACTGCTGTCCACATCAGCCGCTGGAGGAGATGTGAGAGTTTCAGAGCTTTGTGTAACTATGTGTGTGTTTGTAAATGAGGTGGACAGGTTGTATCAACTCCATTGTTTCATGTCATTTTGGCCTTTTATATGATTGTTAAAGGAATAGTTCACCCATATTCAATATATCATAAAAGTCATCCATATGACTTGTGTGCTATATTGCAGGTCTTGTGAAATCATACAATAGTTTTATGGAAGGAACAAAATTAAATTGAAGTATTTTATTCATCACCATTTCGCTTTCCCACCCCTCTTGGGATACAGGCTGTCAACAGGGCTCACCAGGGACCAGAGACCTTGAGTCCAGGTGTAGCCCAACTTTTTGTAATTTTCCTCAAGGTCTCGGTGTCAGGTGTTTCTTGGCCTTTCTCTTTTCCTTTTTCCTAGAGGGTTCCTGGTCAGGGCTTGCTCGGTGATGTTTGATGTAGGCTTCTGGAGAGTGTGGCCTATCCAGCACTAGCGCCTCTTTGAGATTTCACAATTTAAGTGTTTATTCAAGAAAAATCTAGTTCTCTTTGTTGCATTCATGAGTTCATGAGGAAAACTGTGATGTCTGATTCTTACATATTGCATGTTTTCAATGCAATGGTTGGCTCAGTTCATAAAACCTAAATAATTAATTCACAAATCAGACTGATTCAGTACTTGGGTTCAACTCGCTGACACAGAGTTACATTGTTGCCATGTTTAACAGATCAGATTATCAGCAAATAACTTATTTTGGTATTTTCCTCAAACAAAGCTATTAAATGACTTCAGCAGACTTGAAATAGAGTGCAGAAATCATATGGACTACTTGCACGGTACTTACTGTATATGATGTGTCCTGTTGAAGCTTAAAATCTCATTCCAAATTGAAAAAAAGAGAGAAAACTTATCCTATTGTGCTTCCCAGAAGAAAGAATAGAATTGGAACATGAGTGAAGTAAATGAGATTTTATCCTTTTATCCTGAGTTTTGGCATGATTTGGTCAAAGTTACCAATGACTTGTTGATGGCTTCTGATTCTGGTGCCATTTCCATTCTCAGCCTTCTTGATCTTAGAGCAGCTTTTAATACTGTTGATCATAGTCTTTTACTTTCCTGTTTTAAAAGAGTTTTCGGTTTGCCCGGAACAGCTTTAAACTGGGTTAAATCCTATTTTATGGACTGTTCCCAGTTCATTTCTATGGGTGGTTACAGGATGAGATTAGCTTTATATGTACTGGTGTTCCTCAAGGCTCAGTTTTAAGGCCTTTACTGTTCAATATTTACTTGTCACCACTTGGGTGTCTGTTGTGATTGCTTAGTCTACACTACCACTTCTATGCGGACGATACTCAAATCTATACACTTAAAACCTGGTGAAAATCTTGATGTCTGCTATCTATCTGATTGTATTTCTGAGATAAAAACATGGATGAATAATAACTTCCTCTGCCTTACTTTTTTAAATTAGCATTCACAAGTTTATTTTATTATTTTATTCATTGTGTTGTGTTGCTTATTTTGTGTACAGCACTTTGAGAAGCTGCTTAAAAGGTGCTTCATAAAATAAAGTTTATTAAAATTATATTTGTTCTTTCCTTATCCACTCTCTCCATACACCAACACTCACAAACTTCAACCTTCTCAGATTCAGTTCCGGGTGATAGAACAGTTTACTTTTCGAAACCTTCCTTTTCACCCCTTGTTTGCATTGGCACATCTGAATCTCATTGGCTTCAAAGTCAGTTGCAGAACAAGCCATAACAATCAGTTACAAAACGAGCCAGAACCATCAGAGATGCAGGGCGATCTGATTTCACAACATATGGCATCACCTGTTCTCAAGCATATCGCTCATCCCAGCGTATCCCATTCAAACATCTGTGGCCAATTTATCATTCTCACATTAAACAGAGGATTTTTCAGATGCCTGACTGAATCTTCTCTCAAGCCCATAATGCACTAAATCCTGCTATATCACTCACAGCATATTTCAGAATGTCATAAAGAGAAATGTAATGTTACACCCTATTTTTGACCCAGATTATGGAGGATGGGTTGGTTGATTATTAATTAAATGTTTATTTGATTTTCTCAGAGATTTGAACCTGTGGATCAGATTTTATATGAGTTAAAACGTAGAGGAAATTGGTACAAGTTGTTACACAGGGAAGTTGGAAATTGTTACAAAATCTTAGTATATACAATAAAACCATGCATATATTCAAAAATGATAGTTTCATATTTTTGTACATTACACTAACATTCAAAAATTTGGGGTCAATAAGATTTTTAAGATAATAATAATACGTTTATTATTAAATATATTTATAATGTTCTAAATAATAGTTCTGTAATGTTCTATTTCAAATAGACTGTTCATTTGAATTTTCTCAAAGAATCCTAAAATGATCACTATTTCCAAAAAACTGTTTTCAGCATTGATGATAATAATAATAAAAGTTTTTTGATCACCAAATCAGCATATTAGAATGATTTCTGAAGGATCATGTGAGACTGAAGACTGGAGTAATGACTGCTGAAAATTCAGCTTTGCCATACCAGAAATAAATTACATTTGAAAATATATTAAAATAGAAAAGTTTCATCACATAACCAGCTCCATATTTATGGCTTTTCTGATGCAATAAACTTGCTCGGTAGCTCACCTGGTAAAGCATTGCACTTTAAATGTGGAGCACTCAGGTACGAGTGAAACACAAGTCACTATAAAAGAGTTCAAAGACTTGTAGAAACTAGCTCAAAGGACATGGTTGTTTCAGCAAATGCTTTTACAGTGTCTCATGCAAGACACAGTTCTAAAAATGCGACACTCAAGTTAAAATAAGTTCAACTTTTAAAAAACGAGGTCTTGAGATTGGTCTTTTTCCATTCCAGTGCCCGCATCTCAGGTTTTTCAAAGCAAAAATGTGTTCTGTGTGAATGGCCCTAAAGAGTTGATTAAATAGCATAATTTGGTAAGAAAAGTTCATAATGAAATATCTGATTTTGACAAATCAAAGCACACTTGTTGAGACCTATTCTGATACGCTAGAGGAGACTTTATCATAATACATAATTAGTCTGAGAAGCTATTGAGGTATTAAGGATATTTTTTTTTCCTGGTACAGTTGTTTGATGTAATTTGTGTTGAATTTGTATCTTTTGTGAGGGTGTCTGTTCGTATGTGTCAGTCAAAATATTTGTATACTTTATACACAGAGTCAACAATAGTCAATGTATCCTTAAAAGTGATGTTTTTAAAATATAAAATACTTCATTATTTAACAATGCAGAGACAACTGTAAGTAAACCATTTGTAGTGTAAACATTGGGCCCTATCATACACCCAGCTTAATGCGGCGCCAGGCGCGACACAAGTGTTTTTGCTAGTTTCAGCCAGACACAGTTATCATTTTCACGTCCTGCGCCACATTGTTTAAATAGCAATGCATTTGCGCCCATGGGCGTGCTGGTCTGAAAACGAGGTGTGTTCAGGCGCATTGTTGGCGCGTAGCTATTTTGAGGCAACTGAAATAGACTGCACCTTTGACCAACAAAAACCTGGTCTAAAGTCAATGGCGCATTTTTTTTTTTTTGTTAATTAACCTATAGACGGTTGAACAACGCGCGTACACTCTGCTTATTACACACACAGGGACGCGCAGAAACATGCCAAACATGCCAAATGAAAGGATTACAATGTAAAAGATTATTATTGTGCCCCGTACATGGTCTGCTCGCACGATTCGCACGATTT
>NW_015640468.1:368103-382372 GCF_001515625.1 Sinocyclocheilus rhinocerous
ACATGGTCTGCTCGCACGCTTTAACCTCGCGCACGAGCAGAAACTTTCCTCTCTGGAGAAGCGTTCAGTCTTTGCTCTTGCAAATTCCGCCATGTAAATAGCGAATCCGCCATGGCGCGAGCGCAACTGGCCTTTTAAAGGGAATGGGAGATGAGACTCTGATTGGTTTATTGCACGTTATGCCCAAAACACACCCAGCACTCATTAAGAGAATAGGTACAACCCTTTTGAACCATGCGCCCGGCGCGCCGACCGTTTTTCCCGCCGTTAAACTAGCAAAAGTGGATTCGGACACGCCCTAAGTGCACTTGAGCCTGCGCTTTAGACCATGCGCTTAGATCATTAAAATATGGCTCTTTGTCTCTGTGGTGCTATCAACATTGTTTGTTTGAGGATCCCAACTAGCTCAACCCAGTTGAGGTGGGGCTATCTGTTTGACTGACCAATGACAGCCTGTAGAAGTGTTCAGGGAAGCCTGTTTGAAATAGTCATTATTTTCACATTAAATCACATTTGGTGACACTATAGTGGCACTGAAATTACACACTTCATCTTGGATCCACGTTTCATCCACATTGCTTATTGTATTAGCCAACTCTGGGACATTGATTTAAAATATATTCCTCTTTACCTTGTGTTTATTGTGCTTGTTTGACCCCGTCACTCCCAACATGCTGAACGAGATACTTTCACAGCTGAGTGACTTGAATCACAAGGTTTATTTACAGCATTACGTTGTCTTCAATGGTGCTGAACTCAGTCTGGACAGCACACAAGAGTTGATTATTTCAAAGCATGCTTTGTGTGTGCAAGTGTTTGTGTGGATGGATGGGTGATTGAGCGTGTGTTTGTGTGTGTTTTTTTTCTTGTCTGTCTGTGTATTTTTCTTGTCCGTTTTCATCACCATTGTGTTAAACCGAACAGCTGAGTAACCCTGTCGCCACATTTTGTTGCATATTTTGGTCTTTCAAGCACCATTGCCCACACGGCCAAATCAATAAAAAGTGTTTTTGAATTTTTTTTTGCATCATTACATTTTATGTGTTCTGTCTTTTGTGTTTCTCCTCTAGTGTGTCATCTCTCAATGTGTCTGGAAGTAATCTGTTCTGCTTGTGTTTGTAGGTTTGTTACTCTTTACAGTACATGGCAAATGTGGAATGTTTCTTTGGAAAGTACCAATTAGAGTTATTTTGTGAAAACTTCCCTTGTGAAAAATAAGTGTGCTAAATTGTATTGAAATAAAAGGCCACTGAAGTGTACTTAGAGTAGAGTTTTATGACACTTTAAAGTTTTGTTTTAATATAATAAAAAAAAAAAGTTTTCAATTTTTTTTACATTTTAATATTTTTTTTTCATATTTAATATTTTGTTGTGCTTTAAACCACTTATATTGATGTGTTGACTAACATACTAAAGCACATGTAAGTATTTGATTATAATTTAAACTAACATTAAAGGATATTTTAGTTACCATAAATGCTTGTCAGTACATCCAGCAGTACATCTTTAACCCAAGTAATTCTGAAATTACATGTGAATATGTACTTGTCCTACTTAAGTGGGTCAAAAAACACTCTTAGGTTCAACTAATTGCATTTAACATGAATTTAAACTATAATACCTTTTTAATTTAATTAGAATTAACATGCAATCAAGTGTCTGAAAACATTACATTCAATTCACACTTAAGTATATTTTTATATTACTTTATTTATATTTGTAATAAGTACTTTAGATTTTTTCCCCAGTGCTGAGAGAGAGAGAGAGAGAGAGAAATGTAAAGTCTGAGTTCGTTGCTCCCCAACACGGCTTTTAATTAACTAATATAGCCTGTTGCAGACTTCACATTTTTTCTTGTTTTGTTTTGATGGGTTTCCACAGATGAATCAAGCAAACAAGTTCTTAGTATTGTGATGCATAAAATATGATTTGAATCGCAGCCAGACAATTGCAAACTCAATTGCCAAATCAACACTTATTTGCTAAGTGCCTTGCGTAAGTAAAGGACTTCTGGGGGCTTCTTGCAGTGTTATTGTCATAATGAGTTTCAGTCCCCTTGTGGTCAGGCTTCAGATTTTGTTTTGTACTCCTTAACTGCATTCAGAGAGCATTGAATTAAGGAATGCTGTGGAAATTAACCTCAATGAGCTCCAATGAAATCAACAAAATCCAGTTATGCCTGCAGTGGAGGACAAAGCCTCTGATGGGCAGGAATGGAAATCCCCTTTTTGAGTGAGCGGTCATGTACAAAATTCAAGAACTTGTCGACCCTCTTAACATTTCGATCTTGTACCTCTGGGACCGTGTTCGGTGGCTTCAAAATCTGTGTTTTTGAAGGAATAGATGACTCAAATTCCCAGCGTTGTAATTTGGATTAGGGTGTGTGTTGGAAAGGTTGACTAGACTCTCCGACACTCGACTTGTAGGCAAGCCAAGAGGACCTTTAGGGGGTCTGGGACATTGGAGCTGCACAACACTAACCCACTACGGCTCATTTGTCTTCTCAGTTTAATCATATTAATGACATCTTGCACCAAATATGACAACCTGCAGCTTTTATTAGGGTCACGAGTGAGGTCTTGATGTCTTAATGCCCATGTTAACAAAGAAACGCAAGTATCCACGTGTGGCTTGCACATAAAACAAATCCTTATCCCGCTGTGCAGTTGAGCTGTAGTCTAACAGATAGATGTGGTTTATTTGTGCATCATTGATGGAGTACTGATGTTGGCTTGGAATTTTGCTGTGCAAGACTTTGGCTCATGATTAAGTGTCTTGTGGGTTAATTCAGATGCAAACCCTCCACGCATTAAAGCCGAACCTCCGCCCTGTTCCTCCAACAATATACTATACCTCTCCTGAGTTCATCCACACACCCTGTCGTGTCAGTCAATCATCACCACACCCAGACCTCCCAAAATGCAACAATGACCTCATGAAAACACTTTATCTGGGTTTCCTCTTTCCTGCTTAGACAGAATGAATGTGACCTCAGACCTGAAAGACCAGAAATCTGCGTGCCATTTGCACATAAACAGCCACTGATTTGCTTACAGGAAAAAGTGTCATTAATGGATTTGAGCATGTAACTAAACGGTTACTAGGGTGTTCTGTGTATAGTTTCTACTGTTTCAGCTGTTTTTGTCCATATACTGAAAGTCAATGGGGTTCAAAACAACACTGGAACCCATAGATTTTCATTGTGGATATAAGACATTTCTCAAAAACATTTTCTTTTGTGTTCCACAGAAGAAAGGAAGTCATATACGTTTGGAACGTGAGGGTGAGTAAATGATGAGAATTATCAATGATGGGTCAACTATTCTTGGTATGATCAATAGCAACCTTGTGAAAAAGAAGTGCACTTAAATGTGAACTAGTAGTGTACTTCAAGCCTTAAAGGGGTCATAGGATGCTACATGCACTTTTACAAGTTGTTTGAACTGAAATGTGTGTTGGCAGTGTGTGTACACAACCACCCTATAATGATAAAAATCCACCCAGTGTTTTTTTTTTAATCGTGTTAAATGTTTTCCCCTTTCTCAAATCGAGCCGATCTCAGATGCTTGTCTGTGTGATGTCACAGCAGTTGTCATTTACTTCTGACATCTGAGCTGCTGAACTCACAATGGCTTACATTTGTTTCTAAAGGGAATGCTCCCCCGATCTGCCTAAATGCGTCTTATGTTCGCGCGAATCATTCATGATCCAGCCTCATCTACAGAAGAAGTGAGTATAATGTTTTGTAATGAATCTTTGCAAATCGCCTTTCCTAATAATGTGCTAATTAGCAAGTTTCACGATGAATGCGGCTAAAGTAAACAGTCCCTCAGAGAGCAGCTTGAAAGAGAGGGGCGGGGACAGCAGAGCTCATTAACATTTAAAGGAAAATGCTACAAAAACGGCTTGATCTGAAAAGAGCTGTTTTTGACAGGGTAAAAAAATGTGTTTTTTACACTACCATTGAAAAATTTTAACCAAACTATGTTACAGACTTTTCATTAAGACCCTAAAGAATCATATCAACTTGTGGAAAATGGGCATCCTATGACCCCTTTAAAAGTATATTTTTAAAAAGCTATGCTGGCAAATGATATTATATGAAGTAAAAGGCCACTTAAGTGTACACTTATGACTGTGTTTTAAAGTACACTTTGTATTGATGTCAAATTAATAATTTTGCTTAAAAGTACTTAAAGTACAATAATAAATAAATAATGAGACAATAGATGTAATTATGAAATTGCATATAAAAATTATCAAGTCCTACTTGAGGGTCAAAAAAGTGCTGCAAAGTGCATTCAATATCATTTTAAACTTTAATACATTTTTATTTAATTGCAATTAACATGCAATTAATTTCTGAAAATAATACATTTAGTTTGCACTTAAGCATATTCTTTTGAAGGATATTATATAAGTTCTATATTAAAGTATACTTCCTTTCACAAGGCTAAAAGTGCTAATAATAAAACATTAAATCTAAATTTACTGTACACTCTGATCTTTATTTCCCACTATGTAAAATGTGTCTTCAATCATATATTGCAACAT
Source organism: Sinocyclocheilus rhinocerous (assembly GCF_001515625.1). NCBI lineage: Eukaryota > Metazoa > Chordata > Actinopteri > Cypriniformes > Cyprinidae > Sinocyclocheilus > Sinocyclocheilus rhinocerous. Next base: position 372,658 of record NW_015640468.1, read on the forward strand.
TTAAAAAATGTCAGACATCTGGAGATGGGGAGTTGTATGTCAAGAGACAATTATTTATTGTATCTGAACCATTTATGGTTGCATACTGTATTGTATAGCACATAGTGAGGTACAGAATGTAAAACATTACATTGTGCATTAGCAAATTCATACACAGCAAATGATTTTAGAGTAAGTTTATTTGAACTATTGTACACAAAATGTGAAATTTTACACATAAATGCAACATATAAAACATTGTAACTCATCCAGGAGTAATCATAAGTAAACATTTATGTTGAATGACTATAATATTAAATATCTGGGGATGATAAATCTGAGGTTTAATAACAGGAATATTGTAACACAACTTATTCTTGGAAATATTTACAATGAGAATGTAATATTTTACAAAATGAATATCTAAAATAATGAAATTTACATAACATTCAAAATCCCATTGCCCAAAATTGATATTTTGTTGCTTTTAAATGATATTACTACACATTTTGCAAATCTTGAATGTAAGAATAAACATTACTGCAAAAAGCTGTGTAAAAACATTACGGTTACACTTTGTTTTTTCGAGATCCTTAACTGTACCATTTTTTAAATGTTGGGGCCAGATTATTAACTACATGAAAATGAGACATGCTCTTTTTTTTTTTGTATTTTATTTATTTATTTGTTATTTTTCTGTATTCCTTCAAGATGTAATCATTGTGATCTTTTGATCGAATTGATCTTTTACATTGCATGCATCAGAGATATTTATCCCTAACAATTATTAATACTTTTTCTGTTTACTTATATTTTTGTATATCTGTCTGTACCGTACTGTTGTTGTTGTTGTTCTTTTTTGGACCACGCTTTTTGATCTAGTTTATGTTGTATAAGAAAACTAAATAAAGTAAAAAATAAAAAATAAACTAAATAAAATAAAATAAAATGCCTCAAATTGGGAAAAAAATGAGACATGCATCACCTTAAAGTCCAATAACACTATTGTTGAGGGTAAAAATATATTCCCAAATCATGTGGACTCATTTTTATGAAAGCGTATTTCTGCAACGTAATAAAAATATAAAAAAGATAATTGCAACCTTTTATATCACGACTGATTTTTTATTATTTTTTTTAATTCTGAGTTTCATTCTTGCAATTTTGACTTTTTCTTGGAATTCTGAGTTTACATCTCACAATTCTGTCTTTTCCCACAGAATTTGGAATTAACATCTAGATTTTTTTAGACACATGACCGCACACACGTGCACAATTCTGAGGAAAAAAAGTCAGAATTGTGAGATAAAACATCACAATAACCTTCTTTATATTTTTATTCTGCTTCCATAGAGTTTAAACTTTATCTCAATCACCATACCAATAAAGAAAGCAATGTGCTCCCATAAATGGTGTATTTTCCTATGCACCAGGCCAAATTAAAGAAGACGGCCACCGCGTCAGATTCTAGACAAAACTTCACTGGCCCACAAAGTGAATATTGTAGGTCATCTGATGGCCATTGTCCCAGGCATACAGCACCTTATCTTTGGGATTGTAGTCCACTTGGGTCACAAAGGCGTACTCATTAGTGAACGGCAAACGTGGAGCGGCCTCCGTGTTCGTGTGCGTATCGTAGGCGTACAAAATCTCACCCTCTTTCTGGTTGTACACGTCAATTGCATACAGCACGCCGCACACGATGAAGCAGTTTCCGTACGAGCTGCGCTTCAGCCCAGTCCTCCATGTCGTCTCCTTCTTCATGGACAGGTCGTTTGGGTCCAGCTTACTGATGACGATGACTTCGTGTTGCGAGTAGTCGTAATCCAGCGCTGGGTAGATCACCCAGAGGCCACTCTCGTCTACGGCGAAATCGATGTCTGAATGTCCTCGCCATTTCCAAGGTGTGATGTCCTCATACACCGCATCATGAAGCTGAGTCCAAGCTGCCACATAGCGCACGCGCAAGTCATATTTGATGATGTTTTTGGTGAAGGCTCTGTTGTAATAGAAGGTACCGTTGTAGACCACATGACCGGTTCCTATCCAGTTGTAGGGAAGCTTGTAGAGGTTACTCCAGCGACCTATCATTGATGAAGATATTCGAAAGATCTTGATTATGATCAAATTTGTTACACTTTATGCATGTATAATTTATATTAGCTACACAATACAGGCCATCATGGAGCAATATTCTCAACTACATATCAGAGGGAAATTAACTTAAGAATTAATTGTGTCCGCTGATAGCGTCTTTTATTTGAACACGCTGTCTACATTGGTTTAACGCCCAGTTCACTAAAGAAATGATACAAGTCAGTAATAAAATTTGCTCTGAATGCCATTTTCGCAGTGTGATTCTCCAACTTGCAGGTTAATTTCAAATGCTGGGTTTTCACCGCTACGATCCAGGCACCTGAATTGCTATATGTCTGATTATAGCACACTTCTCCACGATTTAATCATCATTTGATTAATTACTGTGGCCAGTAAAGTGTAAATAAAAAATTAATCAAATTATCATAGTAAATAAAAAAAAATTCTTAAAATCTATATTTTATATAGGTGTTATCTGTAGTCTAATTTACATTAAAAAACATTCAACATTTCAAATACTCATGGTACAGTGATTTTTCAGTGCCTTTAGAGCCTTAAAATGGATTGTGCATGTTTAGCAAGCAAGAACTGAAAGTGGCAGAACTCTTTAGTAAATGTGCCCCTCTTTGTTTTGCTGTTTTTACCTTGTTTGAAATTTTCCAGGTTGCGGAACTCCACCAGGTTATTTCCGTAGTAGTAGTTCGTAACATAGATCTTGTTGTCTTTGGCCACTGGGTCTTTCATCCAGGCTCCTTCATTCCGTCCATAACTGTGATGCTTCTCTGGCATCTCCACTGAAGCCAGTGTGCCCTCACAGTCTAAAGATTTACCTATTCAAAGAAATCAATAGAGATTTCCATATATCTCCACACACAGCATACTTAAAAAATACCTTTCAACAGTTTGGGGTCAGTAAGACTTTTTAATGTTTTGAAAGATGTCTCTTATGCTCACCAAGTCTGCATTTATTTGTTTAAAAATACAGTAAATTGTGAAATTTTATTAGAATTTAAAATAACTGCTTTGTATTCTAATATATTTAAAGTGTACTTTATTCCTGTGATGACAAAGCTGAATTTCAGCATCATTACTCCAGTCTTCAGTGTCATATGATTCTTCAGAAATCATTCTAATATGCTTTAACGTGTCGTTGTTGAATAAATGTATTAATTTAATTTTAAACTCTTATATACAGTGGGTACGGAAAGTATTCAGACCCCCTTAAATTTTTCACTCTTTGTTATATTGCAGCCATTTGCTAAAATCATTTAAGTTAATTTTTTTTCCTCATTAATGTACACACAGCACCCCATATTGACAGAAAAACACAGAATTGTTGACATTTTTGCAGATTTATTAAAAAAAAAAAACTGAAATATCACATGGTCCTAAGGATTCAGACCCTTTGCTTTTTGATCTAATACAGCCACATATATATATATATATATATATATATATATATATATATACAGTATATATATATGAATAAATTGTACCTGCTTTGTGCAAGTGTGTCTTTCCTCCACTGTCCATTGCTTTCTCTGGTGCTGGTGTAAACAGGGTTGAATTCATGATAGGCACTTCACTGGTGGTTGCTAGTGTGGTGCTTGTTGTTGTCACAGCAACAAGCGTAGTGGTTGTTATTGGCAGCACAGTCGACATTATTTCAGACTCTTCCAAAACTAGCTTGGAGCCCCTTTTGTCCTCGGTTAGGTGGCCAGCGTGGGTTTTGGCTGAGTTTTCTGAAAAGAGCATAAGGAGAAAGCCAGGGAGGGTTTGAAAGGCAAATTACAACTCTTGGCTTGAAGTTTTACCGCGAGCATTTCAGATTCCTCACATCAAAAGTATTATTAATGAGATGTTGCACTCGAAGAAACTTCCTGCATTGTAACCCAGTCTCTGCCTGCAACGCTTGGATTCGACATTCCTTCACTGAGCCCATTTCATCTCATGCCATGTACAACAGATCTCCGTAAGACAATGTCAGCGGAGAGACCCTAATTGCTTTGTATTCTAATATATTTAAAGTGTACTTTATTCCTGTGATGACAAAGCTGAATTTCAGCATCATTACTCCAGTCTTCAGTGTCATATGATTCTTCAGAAATCATTCTAATATGCTTTAACGTGTCCTTGTTGAATAAATGTATTAATTTAATTTTAAACTCTTATATACAGTGGGTACGGAAAGTATTCAGACCCCCTTAAATTTTTCACTCTTTGTTATATTGCAGCCATTTGCTAAAATCATTTCCCATTTCATCTCATGCCATGTACAACAGATCTCCGTAAGACAATGTCAGCGGAGAGACCCTAATCTGAGCCTCCTCTTCCTGCACTGTGGGAGCGTCTGGAACATTAAACACGTGGACATGAGCACAGGACATAAGTACATCAGATATTCATACACACTCCATCACTGCTATCTGTCTTTCAAGGACACAGGGCCAGTACTGTAATAGTTTTGGACACCTCTGCAAAATTGTGATTATTTTCTCTTCCCTGCATGTCACTGTTTTATATTTGGCTCTGGAAAGCAATGGAAATGATTTCATCCCAGAGGAAAGTTCTTGCTGATACTGCTGATAAAATAAAGAAATACAGAATAGCATTTCACTAAAATAACTCAAGTTTCTTACTGCCTCTCAAGAGATGCATATATAACCGGAAAGGAAGTTATAGATCCACTTTACTGATTTCAGGTCCAGATTGATGAGAAGAAAATGTGAGTGGTGATTTCCAAAAATTGCTGCCACAATGATACATGTTGCTAAAGGCCGGAATACACTACACAACTTTTGCTCCGATATTTGCCCAATTTACAGTCTGGAGAAGTTGACGCTAGTTGCCGAAAGTCAAGAGCCAGTCTGCAGAGTGGAGTTGACAGATTCCATTGAAAATTGCATGTGTATGATGGTCACAGATTCTACATTTTTTTCTTCAGACTTTGATCCATTCCAGTCGGAGGAGATCAAACATGGTTGATATTTTGTGCTGATTTTAGAACACATATTGTCACACGTCTCCTAGCAACAAGGCACGTGTTTCAGCGTGAGTTTGTTGTGAATGGAATGACTTAAAAGTCTGGTAGTGTGTGATCCTCAGTCGTTTAGTGTGTGTGATGTCCAGTTTTCCTCTGTGACTGTTAACAAAGTCTGCAAGTTTATGATCCCTAGCATTTTAAAATCTTGTCAGATTTTAAAAGTTGTGTAGTGCATTCCAGCCTTAAGGTGTTTTGGGTGGTTGCTAGTGAGGTTTCTAGGGTGTTCTAGGGCCAGTTGCATAAACTTAGCCTCTATGTTAAGACAGTGTCTAAAGTACGAGTCTGACCAACTAGCAGTTAACCAAGGGGCAATCAGTCTTATATTTTTAATTCAATTTGGACTAATCTACGTTTTTATTTAAAGGGGTCCTATTATGCTCTTTTACAAAGTCTTGATTTTGTTTTGGGGGTGTACTAGAACAGGCTCTCATACTAGGTTTTTCGAAAAACACATTATTTTTCACATATTTTGCATTATTACAACATGCAATAATCTCTCCCCAGTCTGGCATGAACGGCTCGAATAGTTCCTGTATCCTTTTGAAGTGGACTTTCAGCTTTGTAACTTTGCAGATCTTTTTTATGCTCAAACAGCAACATTACAGACTAAGTTGAAAAAGTGAAAAAGCATAATAGGACCCCTTTAAATGAAATTTTTATTTAAAAACTGTAATGAAAAAAAATTAAAAAATGATGACCCGTCTTAAAGAAAAAAGATTAGGCTAACTTGTAAGACAGCAGCAAACTCAGGCTCAAACACGTGCCTTGTTTCTAGGAGACGCATGAGACCATCATACATTATACAATTTTCTATGAAATCTGTCAACTCAAACCTGCAGACTGGCTCTCACTAAATCGAAACAAAAATCTGGGCAAAAGTCATCTTAATGTGTTCTGAGTAGTTGCCTCAAGTCTCTATGATGTTCAAGAATATAGAAGTGTTTCACCCATTTTATCACCCACAGTAAAACCAATTGCTTTTGGCTCTGGTAGAGCTACACTGAGGTGGTTTTCAGAAGAAATTAATTGAACACAGATGTGATGTGCACGGTCGCCGTACCTCTCTCTCCTCTCCCCGCTGAATGTGACTCAGAGTTGTCTGTCTTGGAGGCTTTATAGTATGTGATCCCCCTGATGACTCCCGTCTGGTGCACTAAGGTCTTGGTTTTGCTGGTGGGGTCTGGCTTCACAGGTTTTGATGCTTTGGCAGGAGCCTCTTTCTTGGGCTTGATGGGTTTCTCTTTAGGCTGTTTGGGTGGAGGTTTGACAGCTGGGGGTTTCTTGTTGGGTGATTTTATGACCTCCTTGGACTTTTTACTCTCTGTGCCCTGGAACCATACAGTTTTAAATTACAAGGCTGATCTTGTGCTTTTGTGTGTGTGTCATAGTGTTGGAGAAAGTGTGTGTTACCTGTGCTTTACTGTCAGAGGCTGCGTCTTTCTGCAACAGCTGTAGTCCCAGGCTGGAGATCTCTTTCTTGATGCTCACCATGATGTCAGAGTAGTTCTCGTAGCGTTTCAGCTGATTGGACAGATTTACTACGCTGTCCCTCACAAACTCATTGACATCACTGAATCAACAATGAACTGACTTTAACTGAAAAAAATGACTGTTTACTATTGTCCTCCTCCATTATTGACACAATACTTTCCTGTTTAACACTGTAAAGCTGCTTTGACACAATCTATTATATAAAGCACTATATACTGGATGTACTGAGCATCCGGAAAGTATTCACAGCACTTCACTTTTTCCACATTTTGTTATGTTACAGTCTTATTCCAAAATGGATTAAATTCATTATTTTCCTCAAAATTATACAAACAATATCCCATAATTACAACTTGAAAGAAATTTGTTTGAAATCTTTGCAAATTTATAAAAAAAAACAAAAACGAAATAAAATAAAATAAAAATCACATGTATAAGTATTCACAGCCTTTGCCATGACACTCAAAATTGAGCTCAGGTGCATCCTGTTTCCACCGAACATCCTTGAGATGTTTCTACAACTTGATTGGTGTCCACCTGTGGTAAATTCAGTTGATTGGACATCATTTGGAAAGGCACACACCTGTTTATATAAAGTCCCACAGTTAACAGTGCATGTCAGAGCACAAACCAAGCCATGAAGTCCAAGGAATTGTCTGTAGACCTCCGAGACAGGATTGTATCGAGGCACAGTTCTGGGGAAGGGTACAGAAATGTTTCTGCAGCATTGAAGGTCCCAATGAGCACAGTGGCCTCCATCATCCATGAATGGAAGAAGTTTGGAAGTACCAGGATTCTTCCTAGAATGAGCCGCCCGGCCAAGCTGAGCAATCGGGGGAGAAGGGCCTTAGTCATGGAGGTGACCAAGAACCTGATGTTCACTCTGACAGAGCTCCAGCATTTCTCTGTGGGGAGAGGAGAACCTTCCCGAAGAACAACCATCTCTGCAGCACTCCACCAATCAGGCCTGTATGGTAGAGTGGCCAGACGGAAGCCACTCCTTGGTAAAAGGCACCTGAAGGACTCTCAGACCAGGAGAAACAATTTTCTGATCTGATGTCTGATGATCTGATGACCTCATGTCTGGAGGAAACCAGGCACCGCTCATCACCTGGCCAATACCATCCCTACAGTGAAGCATGGTGGTGGCACCATCATGCTGTGGGGATGTTTTTCAGCAGCAGTTTTTCCCTCAGGATGGAGGGAAAGGTGAATGCAGCAATGTACAGAGACATCCTTGATGAAAACCTGCTCCAGAGTGCTCTGGACCTCAGACTTGAGCGAAGGGTTGTTGTCCTGTTGGAAGATGAACCTAAGCACACAGCCAAGATAACAAAGGAGTGGTTGTTTTGTATTTCTTCCATTTCCAAATAATCGCACCAACAGTTGTCTCCTTCTCACCAAGCTTCTTGCTGATGGTCTTGTAGCCCATTCCAGCCTTGTGCAGATCTACAATCTTGTCTCTGACATCCTTGACAGCTCTTTGGTCTTGCCCATGGTGGTGGGAGAGGTTGGAATGGAAGCTACAGATTGTGTGGACAGGTGTCTTATACACCTAACGAGCTGACATTAGGAGTAACTTCTTAAAGTGGCAGGACTAATCTGTGTTCCACATGGGCACATAACCAATCTGTGGGAGCCAGAATTCTTGCTGGTTGGTAGGGGATGGAGGGAAAGGTGAATGCAGCAATGTACAGAGACATTCTTGATGAAAACCTGGTCCAGAGCTCTCTGGACCTTAGACTTGGTGCGAAGGGTCATTGTCCTGTTGGAAAATGAACCTAAGCACACAGCCAAGATAACAAAGGAGTGGCTACGGGACAACTCTGTGAATGTCCTTGAGTGGCCCAGCCAAAGCCCAGACTTGAACCCGATTGAACATCTCTGGGGCGATCTGAAAATGGCTGTGCACCGACGCTCCCATCCAACCTGATGGAGCTTGAGAGGTACTGCAAAAAAGAATGGGAGCATCATACTCAAAGACTTGAGGCTGTAATTTGTGCCAAAGGTGCTTCAACAAAGTATTGAGCAAAGGCTTTGAATACTTATGTACATGTGATTTTAATTTTTTTTTCTTAACGTATTTTATTTTTAATAAATTAGCAAATTTTAAACAATTCTTTCACATTGTCATTATGTGGTATTGTTTGTAGAATTGAGGAAAATAATTAATTTAATCTATTTTGGAATAAGGCTGTAACAACAAAATGTGGGGAAAAAGTGAAGCGTTGTGATTACTTTCCGGACGCACTATATAAAGGTGACTTGACTCTTCTTCGATATCAAAATCTGCCATGTGTATGTTTCTGGTTAAGCTCGGTGGACAGCATCTGCTGCATGCTGCTGATTACCACAGAAAACAAGTTAGACTCTTTTCATTTTGGAAAAATAAACAAAATTGTGTCAGTGTGTTTTTTTTGTTGTTTTTGTTTTAGCTTTTGAGGGGCAAATGATTTTCTGTTGTAATCAACAGCATCTGTGGCATGCTTCCTATTGAGAGAAAATAATTTTGACTTCCAGTAGAAAGGTTATCTTGTGCTAATTCAACTTTTCATAAACACTGTACAAATTCAGGTCTGCACATCTTAAAACTGCCAAAGTAAGGATTGAACATCTTAAAAATGAAGGCCTGAACATCTTAAAAATGTCAGAGTACAGTCTAAACATCTTTGAAAATGCCAATTTAAGATGGGGACATCCTTAAAAATTTTAAATTTAGGCATGTACATCTTAACAAATGTCTAAGTATGACCTGGGCATTTTATAAAATTCCAAATTAAACCCTGAACATCTTTAAAAAGACGTCAAAGTAAGGCCTGAACATCTCAGAAAATGTTAAAGGCCTCAACATCTTTAAAGGGGTCATATGATGTTGCTAAAAATAACATTATTTTGTGTATTTGGAGTAATGAAATGTGTTTATGTGGTTTAAGGTTAAAAAACACATTATTTTCCACATACTGTACATTATTGTTTCTCCTCTATGCCCCGCCTTTCTGAAACTTTTTTTTACAAAGTTTTTACAAAGCTCATCGGTCTGAAAAGCGAGGTGTGCTCTGATTGGCCAGCTATCCAGTGCGTTGTGATTGGCCGAATACCTCAAGC
>NW_015640468.1:383817-398179 GCF_001515625.1 Sinocyclocheilus rhinocerous
CCTAAGCACACAGCCAAGATAACAAAGGAGTGGCTACGGGACAACTCTGTGAATGTCCTTGAGTGGCCCAGCCAAAGCCCAGACTTGAACCCGATTGAACATCTCTGGGGAGATCTGAAAATGGCTGTGCACCGACGCTCCCATCCAACCTGATGGAGCTTGAGAGGTACTGCAAAAAAGAATGGGAGCATCATACTCAAAGACTTGAGGCTGTAATTTGTGCCAAAGGTGCTTCAACAAAGTATTGAGCAAAGGCTTTGAATACTTATGTACATGTGATTTTAATTTTTTTTTCTTAACGTATTTTATTTTTAATAAATTAGCAAATTTTAAACAATTCTTTCACATTGTCATTATGTGGTATTGTTTGTAGAATTGAGGAAAATAATTAATTTAATCTATTTTGGAATAAGGCTGTAACAACAAAATGTGGGGAAAAAGTGAAGCGTTGTGATTACTTTCCGGACGCACTATATAAAGGTGACTTGACTCTTCTTCGATATCAAAATCTGCCATGTGTATGTTTCTGGTTAAGCTCGGTGGACAGCATCTGCTGCATGCTGCTGATTACCACAGAAAACAAGTTAGACTCTTTTCATTTTGGAAAAATAAACAAAATTGTGTCAGTGTGTTTTTTTTGTTGTTTTTGTTTTAGCTTTTGAGGGGCAAATGATTTTCTGTTGTAATCAACAGCATCTGTGGCATGCTTCCTATTGAGAGAAAATAATTTTGACTTCCAGTAGAAAGGTTATCTTGTGCTAATTCAACTTTTCATAAACACTGTACAAATTCAGGTCTGCACATCTTAAAACTGCCAAAGTAAGGATTGAACATCTTAAAAATGAAGGCCTGAACATCTTAAAAATGTCAGAGTACAGTCTAAACATCTTTGAAAATGCCAATTTAAGATGGGGACATCCTTAAAAATTTTAAATTTAGGCATGTACATCTTAACAAATGTCTAAGTATGACCTGGGCATTTTATAAAATTCCAAATTAAACCCTGAACATCTTTAAAAAGACGTCAAAGTAAGGCCTGAACATCTCAGAAAATGTTAAAGGCCTCAACATCTTTAAAGGGGTCATATGATGTTGCTAAAAATAACATTATTTTGTGTATTTGGAGTAATGAAATGTGTTTATGTGGTTTAAGGTTAAAAAACACATTATTTTCCACATACTGTACATTATTGTTTCTCCTCTATGCCCCGCCTTTCTGAAACTTTTTTTTACAAAGTTTTTACAAAGCTCATCGGTCTGAAAAGCGAGGTGTGCTCTGATTGGCCAGCTATCCAGTGCGTTGTGATTGGCCGAATACCTCACGAATGTGACGGAAACGCTCCTACCATATTGTGATGATGCCCTGTCAGGCCGGAGCGACAAGACAAAAACATTAAAACCCATTATAAACGAGGCATTTGTTGCATCCAGTGGGGACATAATTACGGATTATAATGACTTATACTGTCTTTTTACGCGTTGCGTTGATGACGAAGCGGATATCGTCCTCTTTTGGAAGGCCAAACAAAGTAGTTTCGCTTTCACAACGAAACACACAGCGCCTTCATGACATGGCGGCGGCAGCAACAATACTACAGCGAGAATAAAAGCTACGCCTTCTTTCTTTGCGTGAACATTTGGGCGGCGTTAGCAAATCTTCCCACATCGTAGAGGTCTGCACGGGCTTTAAAGTGAAGCCCGAACTCGGCCCGTACCTGAGATCGTCTGACCCGACCCGACCCGACCCGAGCGGCACAGTTAAATTTAGAGCCCGAACTGAACCAGAAATCTTTTTTTTTCCCCACAACGAATAGCCAATTTTTAAAAAATGCTGTATTTCACGATTGCATGCAACGGTCAGTAAGCAAATACATGTAAAGAAACAGAATCATTAAGGCTCGGCCAGTTCACAAGGCAAAAGAAAAAACACCACTTATGAAAGTTTATGAACATCACGTGCAGCGGTCACAAATTCTGCCTAGTTTTTGAATAGTTGTATACGACAAGACTATAATTCTTCCACCGTTCAAATTATGGTCATTTTCGTCAGTTAAGGCTCGTTAGCATTCGGCCTGCTTTAAATCAGACACAGAGATGCAGTGCGGTAAGATCGCATTTATTTGAATTAATTGGGCTAATTATATAATTTATTTGAATTAGCAAGCAAGAGAGAGAGAGAGAGAGAGAGAGAGAGAGAGAGAGAGAGAGAGAGATGAAAGTTGCATGTGTGAACCTGTGTCTACGCGTCTCTCTCTCCAAGCAATGAGGCTTAGTTCCTTCAAAAACAGCGATTTTATCCCCTCATTGCAGAGAAATATAACGTTGCGAGTCAGTAGCCTGTCGAAGCTATTTTACTAATAAAAGTTACCGTGCTGTGTTGTCGTGTGCAATAATGTGTGTGCGTGCGTCTATGAAAGCAGCGTAGCCTGCATATAGTTTTAGTTTAGCTATAAACCCGAGCCCGACCCCAACCCGAAGCTATTCATTAAACATTAACCCGAAACCCGAAGCTATTCATTAAAAATTAACCAAAACCCGAAAATATTTCGGGACCCGTCGGGCTCGGGTCGGGTAGCAGACCTCTACCACATCGTGACGTAGACATGTGGGGGCGTGTTAGAACGAGCCGTTTTAGGTAGGCGTGGTTGACTCTTAACTTTTATAAAGAATATCTCTTTGGATTTGAGACTTTAGTCTTTGCAACTTTACAGATCTTCTTTATGCACCAAGAGCTTGTAACACTTCAAAGAGAAAGGAAAAATTTAAATCGCATCATATGACCCCTTTAAAAAATTCCAAATTAACTCCTGAACATTTTTAAAAATGCCAAATTCAGGCCTGAATATCTTGAAAAAGTGTTAAAAGTAAATGCGCTGCACCGCAATAGCTTGAGGCTGCATATACTAACATGTCAAAGTGAACGATCCAAATCCATTTGTACTGTTCTCGGAAATAGCGCAAGTGCATGGAGTATATCAGATATAGAACAGGGCATAATTTTACTGTTCAGGGTTTTGCCAAGCTGCACTGTAGACAGTTTCACTGATTATAATGGGTTCTATCTGATTCTGTCACCTATCCGCTTCCAGTGTAGACACAGTGTTAAACACATGCCAAATTAAGGCCTGAACATCTTAAATGTCAATAAAAAGTCTCAGTTTTTAACAATTTGTCAATAAAGGTAAGTTAACCTTCTTAAAATGTTGGCCAACCTCAATAAGTCGAAGTAAATATGTGAGCTGCTTTATTTTGAATTTATTTAAATAATTTACTGTTACTGAATTGTATCTACAGTTTAAAAATTTACTTTTTGGTCTACTACAACTAGTTGTATATACATGTTACAGATTTGTTGCGGTGGTAACGTCCAAAATCTCCATTTTAATGCTTTTAAATATATATAGCCTGGGGTGTGTTTCCCAAAGGCAGCTGTGGTTGCAAGTTCCGTCGTTACCAATAGAGTTCAGTGTAACTTGCGACCATAGTTAACACTACGGCTAACAATGATTTTGGGAAACGCAACCCTTCACATGAAGATCAAACTAAATCCTTCAAGTGCTAGGGGAATTGCATGTTGTGCAATTGGGAACAAAACAAGATTTTAACCCTTTCATGCCTCTCTTAAATAATCAGTTTAAAGCCTTTCTGCACTATAGTATATGACCAAACAAAAAGCTACTAATTTACATTGAAGAGCGTAACAGACTTTGCCTGTCGGCTTGAGCCCTGATGCTCTGGAAGTGATCAGCCGTTACACTCTGGTCTGGGAGGAACCCACTGCAGTGAAACTTTACTAGGCCCTATAACGTTTGTCCACAATTTGAACTCCCTACCATACCCTCACACACACATACTTTTACTTGATGGATCTGTTCCACTTTACATCAGTTCCTAATCTTATCTCTAGTTCCAAGTTACACACACAAAAATCTATCTAGTATCTACATTTTATGAATCAAGACCACTACCTTTGGAGAAGACACAGGAAAAGACTCTTTTCTCTCTCTCATGCATGCATCTGTTGTCAGTTAGCGCTAGCTTTTACCATTGCACTGGCTTTGAAGACAGCCTGGGGCTTGAGATTCCCATAAATTCAGCCCAGCGATGGGACCTGAGTGGATTTGCACCTTCTCCCATAAACAGCTTGTTTTTAAAACACATCCTGCAGCACCTCACAGTTTGACAGAACATCTCTCATTTCTCAATAACAGCCTTGCATGGCATCCAGTGAGTTACATGTGAATATCATTTACAGAGTATGTACTTGTGCCATAAAGGAGTAATTGGACTGATATGAGGCTTCATAAAAGCCAGGTGTTGTTGAATATGGAAGTTGTCCATATATGGTGCCGTGCTCTCGAAGATGTCAGCCACATGTACTTCATAAAGCTGCTTTCGTAATACCTACCTGACTCTGACAGCACTAATCAGTTGAGCTTCATGAACAGTAGCAGTAAAAGCGAAAAGACTATGTGGAGCCATGGGGGCAGAATCCACAGAACGGACAAATGCGCAATGATGGCATACGATTGAGAAAGAAGTAGTAAATGATGCACAGATGTGCTGCTTTTTTCTTTTTTTTCTCAGACTGCCAAAACAACTTGCTGCTGTTGAGTATGTACTGAAGACAGGAGCGTAAGAACGATCTGAAAAGTTACAAAACCTTATTTGCTTGGCTCGTGAATATGAATTAGCTGGCATAACGCTCTACTCTACCGAATGGCAGAAGCTGTGCTTTGTCTTAAAGGCACAGTCCACACAAATATGAATAATTCTGTCATTATTTACTCACACTCATGCTGTTGTAAAACTGCATGACTTTCTTTCTTCTGTGGAACAAAAAAGGAGATATTCAGAATGTTTCATCTGTTTTTGAAAGTCAATGGGGCCCAAAATTGGTTTGGAATGACATGAGGGAGAGTAAACGATGACAGATTTATCATTTTTGGGTGAACTATCCCTTTAAGACCACTACAATCTCAAGGATGGCTGTAGTGCCTCAGTCTTACTTTACTTTCTGGTTGGCATTAATACATATAGACAATATGACAATTCTTACAATTCTTCATTGTAAGATCCGCTCCGTCTTTGAGACATCCATTTGTCTGATCTAGCAACTGCCACGTTGTCGGGTACAGCGGAGCTAAAGGCTCCCGGGTAAAAGGACCTTTTGTTTTTTTTTCCGCTCTCAAAACACTAAATAGCAAATAAAGACACCACAGTGCTTTCCTAAACACCTGTTTGTTGTTAAGTGCTGCAAGATTGTCCTGAACCATGAGGCCATCATGTGCAAAGGTTGTGAATGAGGTATTTTTTTTTATGTCAGCATATAAGAATCCCTGAAATTATAACATATATTTCAAAACAAAGCTTGTTTATGACTCATTTTTGTTTAAGGTGATTAAATATGTATTTTGCTAGTAATTGTCAAATAAATGAAAAGATGGGGTAAAACACCCTTGTTAAAGTGGCTCCCACTATGGCTAAAAATGCCATAAAAAAAAGTTAAAATAGAACCTAAACACTAAAACACCACCAAAAACACTGAAAGGAGGAATAGTACAGAATACCCACTTAAAAGAGCTAGTAAATTAAAAGTAAGTAAATAAAAGAGCGGTACACCATTTGCTGACATGGCTATTTTGTATGTAATTAAATACTAAAAAATAAAACATAAAATTAAATAATAAAATACATCAAATGCTATATTAATAGCATATGATGACAATTTTTGTGGTCATGTCACTATTATATATATTTCTACCAGCCTATATTTAAACTATATTACTATAGTTCCTTTAAAAAAATCGAACTTTTCATACCATTTCTTTTAACTCAAACTGAGTTAATCAATCAGCATTAAAAAAAGGAAGAAAGTATATTTCAAATCAGCACTTGAGAACAGGAAAAATAATTCCTATGAATTTCCTCATTTTACACATTTTCCTATTTTACTATAAAAAATCTGTAAAAATGGGGCACAATTTACTGTATTAGAATGAAGGAATTTTCTGTATTGATTTTTTGCAGGTGTTTTACCTGTAATTTTGCACTGCATTGCACTGTGTTTTAGACTTAACGGAAATGTCGGTATACTATAATGGATAATGTCCTGACAGAAAATTACCACTACATTTCCTTTTTTTTTTTTTTTTGTTGCATGTCACTATAGCATGGCACTACAAATATGAGATGGATCAAAACTCTTAATAACAGGGCTTAAAGTCCAAGTCCTTCTGGAGACTTTAATCATGTAGTTCCATGACAACCACACAATACTGCACACGGGGTGCCACACAAAAACTGGGCCACTGTCAGCTTGAAGTGGAAGGATTTAATAAAGCTCTGCTGTTCTTTTGTGTAAGCTCAGACTGATAGGGGACATTAAAAAATATTTATTGTGACAGTAATTTGCCCAACTTCTCAAAAACACATTTCAACCTCTGATGAAATTACCCCAGAATAGCTTCTATTGTTCAAGCGAGTTAATTAGGTGAAAAGTCCTGTAACACTTGTGTTTAAGGCATAGGGGGCTTTGACAATAAGAGCCCTTGTTAACCAGAATGAACGAGTGTGTTATGGTCATTTTGGTGTGCATCAGGCATCAAGGCATACTCAGTTCTTTGTATGCTCTCTATAAGATATCTAATATAATCTAAACTATAGCTTCCCAAATACTCTCTAATACATGCATATATGCATTAAATCTATATCTGCACCATTCAATGAAGGAGAGTCTTTAGTAAAGTTCAATCTCAATGCAAAAAAACCCCCCACACAATTAATTAGGCTGCATTAAAATGAAGGTTGTATCATATAGATTTATATAGACTATATAATTAACTAAATACATAGCATTCCAACAGTTGCAGGTCATGCAAACAAACACATTTGTTATCTAAACCTGCTACACTGACATTTGGTCTAACTGTAGCAGTCACAACTGACCAAACAGGGAATGGGCTGCTATCCTGAGATAAGAGTTGTTTTTCCAAAAATACTTGGCAGGAGCATTTGTCAACATTGGCCACTTTCCTGAAAAGCCTCTTAACCCAATAACCTCATGCCTGGTAAAGCAGTTCAGATTATGAGTCTGATCTCTCTTTCAATGAGGTGTTGTCAGTGGCCGGCTCATTTTCTTCCTTTAATCTAAGGCTTTGAAATAACACTAAAGCAAGTTTATGGCTAGAATTCCAGATGATCCCACACTAAAAGAAACATGTGAAACTGTCTAGAGCATTCTGAAATGACAAAGATCTCTTTGATGTGCACCAGGGTCACAGTTCATATCAAGTGTGCCTTCATTATTCGGCTAAACATATTTTAATCATGACACCTCTCGGAAGATTTTAGCATGGTGATGGATATGACAATGTTAATGTATTTAGTCTTGGCAGAATAGATCTGCTACGCTGCTGCTGCTGTTGGTTATTGCTGTAGTTGTAGATAATTGCTGCTGCTGCTGCAAGCAAGTACAGGAACTTGCTACTGCCAATGCACACGGCGATACAGTGCCGTGAGTATTTAAGACATACTGCTGCTGCACAAATAGCATATAAAATAACCCGTAGCAGATCTATACAGGTGGAGGGTTGAGGAAGGTGGAGGGTTTCAGAGAAACACTGAAAGCGCGCTGCAGGGATCTCTAGTGAATGCTAGCCAGCCATATAAATGCAAGGCAGTAAGCTCATTGGCTGCATATGCAGCATGAACCAATTAGCTGTGCCAAGTCGTTTAACTCTCTGAATAGCATCAGTTACGTTAACAAAACATCAGACTGCGCCATCTAGAGTTTCATGACTAAACTATATATAAAAATAATAATAAAAAAAATATTTAGATCCAAGGTCAATTTGGGGTCTGTCTATCTATCAGTAATAAAAACAGCAATATTGTGAAATATTATTGCAATTTAAAATAACTGTTTTCTATTTGAATATTTTATAACATAATTTATTCCTGTGATGCAAACCTGAATTTTCAGCATCCAGATTTTTCAGATGCTTACAGCATATGCTGATTTGCTCCTCAAGATTTTTTTATTATTATCAATGTTCAAAACAGTTTTCAAGAAAAAAGAAGTCAATACAAGCAAATCAAGACAAGCTAACAATTTATATTAGTGGGGTCGCTGGATTGGTAGAGTCTGGGTGTCGTTCCCAGGGTCAGAAAAGTCTGACAACTCCGATTATAGTTGTAAACAAATAATAAATCAATGGAGTAATGTATCCCATCAGTGTGCAATAATTGTATCAAACCAACTGCAGTTATCACAGCCTTGAAGACACTTTCTCATTTAGACTGAGACAAAATAATGGATCTAGATCTGAAGACACAGCAAGACTCTCCATCACTCCATTCCAGCAGGAAACACACAGACAGACACATGCCATTAACAGACGTGTCAATTAGCCCCAAACTAGCTTAGAGAGCACTTGTGGATTTTGGGGACACACAGCTACATTCCAACTGAGGCTGTTTATGTGTCACAGCTCTCTCTGAACCTCAATCGCTTCATGCTCTCAGTCTCAGCACAGCCAAGAGATGTGAGACATTCTGGCCGAGGAAGTCAAACAGATGGTTCACGCTCAACAGAGTCAGACTGCGATTTCATTAAATGCTACCTGATTATAAAGCAAGCTTTCTTAACCATTGCATGTTTGTATTCCCTTGTGAAAGTACACTGTAGCATACTTTTAAAGAGAATATGGAAATAACACTTTAAATAATATTCAACTTAAGTGTGAACTGAATCTAATGTTTTCAGACACTTACTTTTTATGTTAATTCCAATTAAATTAAAATGTATTATAGTTTAAATTTATATTAAATGCTATTAGTTGCACTTTTTGATCCACTTAAGTAGGACTTAAGTACATCTTTATATGTGATTTCATCATTTATGTCAATAATTTCTATTGTCTTTGAAATATGGTTGTACTGTGTACTGCCGAATGTACTGATAAGCAAATATGGCAAACTAAAATATACTTTAATGTCATTTGTAGTGAAACTTAAAGTGTCATTTAAATATATTTGTAATTAGACATTTATAATGAAGTTTTCAGTGCATTTAAAATATTTTAATTTGAACAAATAACACTACAATTATATGCAAATCTACACATAAAAAATAAGTGTGCTTCTTTAAAGCTTAATTAATGATTATTAAAACACAGACCTGCACAACCAGCACTTTTTATAAATGTACTTAAGTGTGTTGAGAAACATGAAAGTGTACTCTCTTTAAGTTCTCTTAAGTGACATTGTATTTCATTAATATTATATTATCAAGTATAGTTTTTTAATATACTTTTAAGATTTGAAGTACACTACAAGTACACATTCAATAAAATTAAGTGCACTTCTTTTACACAATGGTTTATCTGCCACTCTCCTCATTTCAAGACACCATGTAATTTGAGGGTGATTAATGTATAGTTACAGTGATTTTACCACAGACAAGGGGTGTTCGTAGACATGATGCAAAACTTTTTTTTTTTATTCAATGAGAGCAACAGCAATATAATAAAAATCACCAATGTTTAATAATGAGTTACATATATTACTAATAGTTCAGCATAACCAGCTCTTTTGTAAGTAATATATGCTGTTTCTCTGCCCAGTTCTGTATGGTATGAACATGAATTCAGGCACCAGAAAGGTTTTTATCCACTAGTCATTGGGACACTGATGACTCAGTTTTTGTGCATTAAAACATCACTATTATTTATCATCAACAATGCTGTATAACACAGGAGGACACATGATTTGTTTTGATTTGTATGACTTGTTTTGTTTATCATGCATCTGAGTATGATGATCACTAGCTTTTACACTGCATTGTGGGAATTTTTATGGAACGAATGTGTTAGCGAACTGGAACGATTTTGAAAGTGGAACTGACCTAGAAATGTCTGACTCCCTGGACAGTGCACTGACTAACTAGGGAGCTGATTGAGACACACCCATAGTTCATAAATCTAACTGAATGCTGTTTACGGTTACCAGAGGACTTGCCACTTTTAGATAATATGTACAATGGCTTATCCAATCAAAATTTGGCATCAGAACTATTCATTTTACAGCTAAAAATCCATGTATTCAAAATGTACATCAAAAAATAACGATAATTTGTTGATTTAACAGAGAGTGCAGAAAGCACTTGAAAATGAATGCCGAGAAACCAAATGTTTTGCACAAAGCTGCTGCAAATAGCCCAAGTTCATGCTGGCAAATAAACATTAACCAAACATCATCTGCTGTGGTAGGCCATGAGTTATAATAGTGCTGGATGGACAGTAGCTGCCAACAGAAGGGCCACTAAAAGTCCAGATTTTACTCACCACACAACCAGTGCATTTCCTGTTCATTCACTGAACACACTAAGGTCAAAGATCAAGTCTTACATAAAGGTCTATATAAAAGAAGACTGGCATTGTTGCAGCATTCTGAGGTTCACTGTCTGGTCTGGATAAAAATATGACAGCCCTTCAGCTATTATGGCCATCATTACCGTGACGGCTCGGTAAAAGATGTGACGCATTAAATGGGATGCAGATGTTCCCGGTTACTCCTAGTTTAAAGCTTGTGGTAGAAGTGATACGACAGTTTCATAAACAGGAACTGCCTCAGTCTTTAATTGGCGTTGTGTGAGGTAATGTCCCATGAAACTACAACCAATAGAGTTCGATATTAACAAAACACAGCGGCTGACCTTTCCATGCCTCTGTTCTCTTTTAGCATCAACCCTATAATTCTTCATCCCTCCATCCTTGTTTCTCTGCTCTTCTTATGATCTCTCATGGGTAACTCTAGGATTGTTTATGAATCCTCTGAATTAAACTTACCTGCCTGGCATCCTTTCCGAGACCTATTCTCATTTTCTGCATGGTGTGCTAATAATAGTATACTTTACATGTTAATGTTTAATGGTTTTGAAGTTGGATTTTAAAGAAAATCACTGCTATAGAAATCTAATCTTGTGAAAGTATCTTTTTCTCTTGTTTTAGGGTCAATTACATGATGCTTTTTCCCCACCGATCTAATAATTTATTAAAAATACATTAAATGCATTTTTAAATATATGTAGTCATTAATAATGATTTTGAATTTAATAAAGAATTTGAATTCATGATTTTGAAAAATCTTTATTTTTATTTGTAAATATATTTACATATATTTGAATTAAAATAATGATTAAGATGTGTATACTCCTCTGCCATTTTAGTATTATTTATATAATATTATATTTTAGTGTTTCTTAATATTATTTTATATTTTCAATTTTCATTTTCATTTTAGTTCAAATTTTTGTAATTTCGTTTTTTGCTTTTGACACTTTTAGTTGCCACAATTAGTGCTTTTAATATTTTGATTTAGCTTTGATTTATTTTTATTTCCATTAGTAATTTTAGTACTTAGACTTTAGACGAAGCGGAGTCCAGCCCGGGGTCGTCACATGTGGTTGCCGCAAGCCCGCCGGCCGCAATGAAATTATTCTTTTTACTTGATTTTTACACCAAATCAGATATTACATCAAAAATGTTTTTGAAATAAACCCTCTACTAGATGGCAGATGAATGCCTAAAGAACAAATACATTTGTCACATTAGTTTGTGATCTTTTTTTAAACACCAATTTTTAGGTTTCACAGTTAATTATCCCACATGAGTAACAGGTTTTTGTTATCACAGCCCTGCCTATGCTGTTTTAACCTCCTCACCTCTTCATACATTTAACCAACAACAAAGACGTTTAAAAAAAAAATCACAACATAACACAATTAGTTAGGGTTACTGAGTTGGTGACTATCATTTACAATGAGTCAAGACCTCTCTCTCTCTCTCTCTCTCTCTCTCTCTCACACACACACACACACACCCTCAGACCCAGCCATAAGAGGGTAGGGCATGTTTCTCTGGGACCAACAGGGCTGCTCTTAAGTGCTACAGCTGTGTAAGCAGACATACATTGTTTTTAACCCCAGCAGAACTTGACTCCAATTACCATACTAGGCATCGAGCCCAAAACACACTCACACACCCTATCAGGGTCAGTTTTGAAACAAATGTCATGGTTTTCTGAGGAAATAACGGTCATGCTGTCTGTCCAAAAACTTTGTTGAAAGACATCTGTCTCTGGTTGTATCAGCAACATCAGCTGCGCTGTTAACACAGCTGAGGTTTGATATACTCACTCATCTGAGTCATCTTTACTATTCAGTAAAGTGTTTTACAATGTATTGTGCATGTAAACTATAAAGCATGCTGCTTAGCATTGTAGCCAGTTTTTACAGTGTTAGCCCAAAAAAGCTGGACTGGAATTACAGTAAGGTCAGCGGTCTAAAATGCCAATTAAATTATATTGCCATGCCATCTCAAGGATTAAAGATTGGAATGTATTGGCAGTGCCAGGAGTCATCTAGACCAGAGCATATGTGCCAAAATATGTTGCCTACAGCTCTGGGAGCGGAGATTGTGTGAGAAAGCTGATTTGTTAAGTGTTGTTTGACTTATTCTGAGTGATCTGTCTGTGAAAATGACTGTGAAAACCCCCATTCTCCCATATGGGCTTTTCTGTCCAGTTGCACCACTCTCATACTCTGATCTGGAACGCTATGAACATGTACAAGTCGAGTGATGCAAATCCCAGTGCTGTTGGACTAAATATCAGCACTCTTGAAAAGACATTTGGCCAATTAAATTCAAGGACCAGAATTAACTGTTGTATTGTCACTATATAATATAATATAATATAATATAATATAATATAATATCAAGTAAAGTGTTCGCTGTTGTATAGCGCCCTCTGTCAGGTAATATGTTATTAAATAAATTGCAATAATAATAATAATAATACATTAACAGTGCCTAACTCTAAAGCATTGTATTTTCAGGGCGTGCATTTTTGTGGGACTGAAATTCAACATGATTGTATATCTGTAAATGTTTCAACTGGAAAAAATTTACACACACATTTTCATTATTCAGAATCATAACCAGAAAGAGCTTTATTGCCAAGTGTATTTACACACACAAGGAATTTGTCTTGATGACAGGAGCTTCCATAGCAAAGAAAAAGTACAGACACACAATAACATATAATTTGACATAATAAAATTAAATATATAATAATAAAGAGAATAGACAATCAATTAAAATAATAATAATTTTGCAATATAGTCGATGTGAATAAAATGATGTGATTAAAACCAATGTTATGATACACAGACTCTGCTTGAGATAATCATTCATTACATGTCATGCGAACCTTTTAGCATCACCACAATACATGATACTGCAAACACACATGCAGACATTTTTCCTTTCTTTGTTTAAAATGTGTTAGAATCCAAATGTTTATAAAAAAGTTACTTAGCAAATGTTTTTGTTAACTTTTAAACAGTTCTGACCTCTCGTCATTCTGTGACCCGTCCAGGTATTTGCTCTGCGAGGTTTGCTAGCGGAGCAGGCTTCAGCTGCTGGAGGACAGGACCATCTAGCACACACTCAGAGCAGCCGTCAGCCGAGCGCACGGCGACTACGGATCAGCGCTCTTCAACATTGGGGTGATGGGTAAACCCTGGGCTTCTTATTATTTTGTGCTCATTAAGAAATAAACAGACTGGTGCTCGAGTTACCGTTATTTTTAATGCGCAATTACGTATCATGATATCACATTTATTTAGGCTATCTCAGTTCAATGTCTCATTACAGAAAGCTAAAATCTTGTCAAATCTCCTGTAGTGAAATACCTGAACGCCCACACTGGAGTGGTCCTCATACGCAGCAGGAAAAAACACTATCGACTCATCTGGTCTGCCCTTTCTTTCATCACCTGCCTTGAGAACAGAGGCCAGAAGGTGCCAATGTTGCCAACTTAGCAATTTTGTTGCTAGATTTAGCAACTTTTCAGACTACCCTAGCAACTTTTTTTTTTCAAAAAGCACTTAGCAACAAATTTAGCTATTTTAAAAAAGTATTTGGCAACTTTTAGCAACGTTGGTAAAGTGACTCAAATGATAAAAAAGGCACATATTTTCAACTAAATTACACAAAAAGAGGAAACCATTGAACAGCTAGCCAGCCAAGCAGCACATCAACCTGGAGAGAGCTGGAAAAAGATGCCTAACAGTAAAAAAATCAAATGTGCATTAAGTTGCTAGTTCCAATTGGTCAATAATAAATGCACATTTATGATACAGCATGTTATTAGCTTGTATATATAATTGTTGTTCAGTTAGGTACACTGTAAGAAAAAATATGTGGAAAAACTGAAAAAGTACTAGTCATTTTCTGCCAGGATGTTATCCATTAAGTTGTAACCCTGTAACCTTAAAACACAAAATGCAATGTGGAAT
>NW_015640468.1:398751-407797 GCF_001515625.1 Sinocyclocheilus rhinocerous
TGTAAAAAATCCGATCATAAAGATGTGCTACTTATGTTACTTTTACAAATTAAAATATTTTATGTTTATAATATTTTTATGAACAAATAACATAAAAAAAATATTTTTCGCTGAGATGCGAGTAATCTCGTGTATTCTACGTAAAAACGCTGTTTTGTGTCATGGTTTTGCAATGACGTCATCACGCAATGACATCACAACGTCATTTAGCAACAAATCGCTCTGCCTTTAGCAACTTCCCCTGAAAATTAGTTGGCAACACTGGAAGGTGCAGTGCTTCCTCAGCTGCTTACATGTTGGAGGTAAGAGAGGTTCTGTCTTGTTTAGCCCCCATCTGACACCAAACTGCCGCCATCCATGCCTTCCCTGATCTCTTCCACAGGAACGATAGAACATGTCAGAAGTTTCTTGTAAAATATAACAGACAGCAGCTCCACAGAATGCTGCTAGACTGCAGAACAGATGGTAAGTTCTCCGTTACATTACAGTCTATCCTTAAGTATGTACGGAGGCCCTAAGAGGCCATGCATTATTCTTTTTGTCTTTTTTCCTGATCTCGACATCAAAAACATTTTCTCATCAGGACGACTTAATTTTTTTGTGATCTCGACATAACAAAACAGTTGTTGGTTTTTCTCCGTGCCTATTAGGATATTTTGCTGTAGACTAAAAACACGATGATTAAAATACACAAATAAACTTCTGTTTTGGAATAAGTAAAGAAGTTACTGACATCAGATCACAAGTGTGTAATGGTCAGCAGTTATCCGAAATGACATAAAAATAAGAAACATTCCACTTGAAAAAAAAAATGAATAAGATGTATCAAATAAGATTTAGAAAACAGAACAAAAAAGTAATGGTTTTCCACAGAAGAAAACAAAAAAACTATTTATTTTTTAATATTCTTCTTCTTTTTTTTGTTGTTGTTTTAAAGTACACTGAAAAATTCAGTTGTGATCACTAGAAAACAATTATTTTATGTTGACATCACAAGATAAGCATTCGTTATGTTAAGTTTATGTCAAAATTAAGTCAAGATCACAAGAAAACCACTATATTTTGTCATGTTGAGATTAAGAGAAAACAAACTTTCGTTATATTGAGATTACAAGAAGACAACAAAGAAAAAAATAAAATAATGCATGGCCTTTAAGGGCTTCCATAATTTTAAGCACAAGACCAGTATATTTATTTATTTTGGAAAAGAGTGTCCCCAGGTGGCAAGCCATACATATCTGGAAATTACAATACTATAAACCTGTACGCGTTTCTTTTTTCTGCTGAAGCCTCTGTGTTCAGCAGAAGAAAAAAGGGTGAGTAATAAATGGTGACAGAATGCTCATTTTTTATTTATGCTATTCTTTTAATCTGCAAAGTTTGAGAACCACTGATGTAGAAGAGTCACATACTGTATACACAAGCTCTCTTTCTCTTCCCGTCCACAACACAGCCGAGAAACAGGAGGTTAGGAGAGCGATCCTGAGCTGTTCCCTGAGTAACGTCAGAGAGGAGGAAGCTGATGAAGATGGAAGTGATGATGATGGTGATGAAGAGACCCAAAACCCCTCCTAAAAACTAAAAAGCATCATACAACCATGCAGTGATCAGGGAGATGTACTGATATTTAATGTTCTTTGTAAAACTGATAGTAAAGGGTTAATGTAGAGCCCTAACATTTTTGATAACACATGAAACATTTGTGTTTTTGTTTTCTGGAGCATTTTGTGATTTATAAATGGAGTATATCATTCACATTACTGCTATTACTGTGTGAACTCTGACTATGTGCTGTGTAAGTCACGTGTATGTATTTTTTCTGTACTGATTAAAATATCTAACGCTGTTTCTTATTTGTTATACGATGTCTGTAAACGTCTGTTTACAATAAATGCTTTGATAGCAAAAATAGGACTATCTGTCTATAAAAAGTTTTTTTTTAAATTATTATTAAGATCAAAATACATGTATATGACAAACACTATACATGATATAAACAATAAACATTATACATTAAATAAACAATTTCACACTAGAGGGGCTGTATACAAATACAAATTTATATAAAAATATTAAAGCGTTTACAAACTTTCACCGTTTTAATTGCTTTTTGTTTAATAGAAAATCGTATAATATCAATATAATGCTCCATTTCCTTCCTAAAAGAAAAAAAAAACAAGTTTTTTTGCATGAGAACTTACATTTGTGAATATGAAATTTTGCATGTAAAACTGTCTATAAAAAGTATGCGAATGTGAGATTACACATGTATTACATCACGTCTTGCGGTCAAATGCACCAATCAGAATGGCAGAATCCGCGCATGCGCACTTCGTAACCCTGCCGGGTTTATAACCCTCATCCGGGTGTTTACGGTTCCTGTTTGGCGACCCTTCGCCATATGTCTGATATTATTTAGCAGAACTAAAATTTGGGTTAAAACCCATTTATTCATCCGTTTTCCTCTTTTGGAAAGCGGTTAACGCCTTGTGGGGCGCAACACTTCCCACGCCAAGGAAAATCGGCGCTTTTCAAGGGGCGAGGTCCCGCTTTTTGGGCACTTATTTTTTTGTGTTAGCACACAGCTTTTTTTACCGAGACATTTAGCTTGTGTCTCTGTTTTTCTCTCGGTTTGTTTGTGGTCAAGATGTCGCCGTAATGGGGTCTCCGCGTTTGACAGAAATGAATAAGGGCCTTCGCCGCCTGACCTGCATTCGCAACAGCCCGTTGTTCTCCCCGTTTACCCCGTTTCACGCTAGAGAGCTCGAAGGCTGTTTCCCCGGAGTTAGGCCTCAATATGGAGAAAAACCCAAACGCCAACAACAGCAGCAGCACGAAGATCCCGCCCCGTTCCAGCTCTACAGGCCCGACTCCTACAGATTCTAAAGCCAAAACAGGTAAATCAGCGTCTCATACACACAAACACACACCTGTCATGGTCAACTTAAATAGAGGGGAAAGTGTGTGTGTTTGGGGTTCACGGCACGGTTTTGTTCTTGTCTGTCGAGATGACGTAGCTAGCCACGGCCAGCGATTTGGCCGTTTCTGGAATAAACAATTCGAGCAATATCAATAAAAATATTAAATATATCAATAAAGTGTTGAACCGTGTCAGAAATGAACTTTTGTTAAGGGTCAATATTTTATCTGAAATTGTTTTTCTGGGATATTTTTACTTTTATTGGGGGATTTTTTACATGTTAATTAGCTTATCAAATAAATCAAATCCACAATAAACTAATTGACCTGTTATATAATAAGTATTTTAATTATGTTATAAATAAACTTATTGAATTACACACACACACACATTTAAACTTTGCAGGCAAAGTGAAGTCTTTTAGTTTCTAATCTACATTGTATATTTACGCCTTAAATATATTCATTAAACTTACAACTTTTCATGGAATTTAAAATATCTTGTATAATTTTAACTGCTGTATTTTTGAGTGTGCTTGGTTTTTATTTTGTATTTATGTAGGCTAACTCTTGTATTTTTCTCAGCTTTTGCCATGAAGATAGCCTTAGATGCTGACATGGCAGTAACAATAAATAACTACAGCTGCTATAACCTTTTCATTTTGTGATCCTTGTATTAAAAAGCACTCAGAAATACTCATATGATTTCATGTTGATTAAACCAGTAAACCCACTTTTTTCTAACTAGACTGGGTTTACAGATTTGAGCCCATGTGTTTATGTAATTTATTGTGGTGTCAGTCTGTGTCAGTGCATATATCCACCCAATATAAACTCATTTTCTGATAATACAGACATTGGGTGGTGTGTGTGTGACTCTTATACAGATAAACCAATATCAAAACTGAATTCCCCTAAACTAACCTAAAACAAACAGAATTCCTTTGAAATTCTTGATCTACCCAAGGGGAAATTCATATTTGGGTTCATTATCCCCTCCTCTTAGTAGCAGATCAGATGCATGAGGATCATGGTCAAGATCTATTCTTGTCATCAGCCTGCCATGTGATAGAAGAAGAGCTTCAGTGGTGTATTGCCCTCTAGCTTTTGGATGGACCCAAGAAAGCCTCCAGCATATCAGAATCCAATCGCTGTAGATAACAACTAAAACAGTGTTGTCTATGTTTTAGTTTCAATAATGTTTTGATGTGGGCTTGTGAACACGGTGATCTCTGCTGCTGGATGATAAGCTGTGTGTGTTTACACCCCTGTGCTCTTATCATGTGATCCTCTATAAAACACTTTAAGTGCAGCGCGTGACTGGATTGATTAGCTAAGGCTGTGAGAATGTTGTCAAAAATAATGAAAAGCAAACAAGGGTTTCATTCCCAAAAACGACGTAGATCTCGTTTCAGCTTGCTGAGGAAAAAAAACACAAAGTTGTCAATATTGCAATCAAGAAAATGTAATGTTTTCCCGAAGTTGCAGGGACACCCTCTTATCAAGTCAAATGTTATGCTTGATTAATATATTGATGTATTTTGACGTTTCTCCTTTATTTGCTCTGTTCTTTTAGATGGTAAGAATAATGGGGGCTCAAAGCGCTATAGCCGCAAGCGTGAGCCCACTTTTGCCAAGGCCGAGAGCTTTCCGGGCCCACGCCGCTCCCAGCCACATAAAAGCAAGAATTTTGACAAGAGACCCCCTCAGAGAGGTGGCGGAGGGGGGAGACTGTATGGACTCGCTGGTGGTGGGAGAAGAGAAGAGGTGTTTAAATAAGCCTTTGGATTATGATTCATTTGTACTTCCATGAAGGGCTGTTGTTATGCTTCGTTATTGCATGTTAATGTGAAGATAACAGTGATCGTGTTGGTTAATTAACTGCTAGCAAATAGCCTGTAATGCAACGTAAACAAACAGACCTGTACTTATATGGGTTAACCAGGATTAAAGGATTAGTTCACTCCAGAATAAAAATTTCCTGGTAATTTACTCACCCCCATGTCATCCAAGTTGTTCATGTCTTTCTTCAGTTGAAAAGAAATGAAGGTTTTTGAGGAAAACATTCCAGGATTTTTCTCCATATAATGCATTTAAACGGGGACCAACGGGTTGAAAGTACAAATTGCAGTTTCAGTGGAGCTTCAAAGGGCTCTACACAATCCCAGCCGAGGAATAAGGGTCTTATCTATTGAAATGATTGGCCATTTTCTAAAAAAGATGCGTGTCCATGACTTCATGCATTATGTATTCACAAAGCGAACGTGCAAAGACTTAAGTTAAACGCCCTTTACAAAAAAAAAAAAAAAGGAAAAACAACGATGTCAGACGATTTTGAACTTGGAGGGGAAAATGAGTTTTTCACCCTACCCTACCTGTTTGAACCAGAGTCGGTACTTGCGGTACAATGTCATGCATGACCTTTCCAACGTGATTATGTAATGCTTGAAGTAGTAGACGCGCATCGCGGAGCTGGTGCAAGATGAGCATTTGTGGTTAAAGTATATACATTTTATTTTAAATGTATTTAATTTTTTAGAAAATGACCAATTGTTTCGCTAGATAAGACCCTTATTACTCGGCTGGGATCGTGTAGAGACCATTGAAGCTGCAATTTGGACTTTCAACCCATTGGGTCCCATTGAAGTCCATTATATGGAGAAAAATTCTGGAATGTTTTCCTCAAAAACCTTAATTTCTTTGCGACTGAAGAAAGACAGACATGGACATCTTGAATGACATGGGGGCATATAAAATATCAGGAAGTTTTAATTCTGGAGTGAACTAATCCTTTAACTGTTGGATTCTCTCATTAGGTAGCAGAGAACCGCCGGGCAGAGTTTAGCCCGGCTCAGTTTGCTGGACCCAAAAAGATAAGTCTGAACCACCTGCTCAACTTCACGTTTGAGCCACGAGGAGGTCATTTTGGCTCCGGAGGTGATGGCCACTCCTGCTGGGGTCGCCGCAACAAGTGGGGTCACAAACACAAGCCCTTCAACAAGGAGCTTTTCCTGCAGGCTAAGTGAGTACATCAGAATATGTTGCAAACTTTTATATGAATTGATATTAAATCACATGCAACAATAGTCTGTGTACTTCAGTGTTATGATAAGCTGATAAAAATGCCAATCTGATGAGTGTGTCTTCCTTTTGTCCACCAGTTGCCAGTTTGTTGTAATTGATGATCAGGACTATCAAGCCCACTTCACTGATCCGGACACTTTGGTGGACTGGGACTGTGTGCAACAAGTGGTCAGTTCAGACTTCACACTTCCTTGTACATCCTGTCAGTGCCTTTTCTACAAATCTCAGCATGTTCATCATGTTTTTTTCTCGTTCAACACAGCGCATCTGCAGTCACGAGGTGCCGTCTTGTCCGATCTGCCTGTATCCCCCTGTGGCGGCCCACATCACGCGCTGCGGCCACATCTACTGTTGGCCATGCATGCTGCACTACCTCTCTCTGAGCGAGAAGAGTTGGTCCAAGTGCCCCATTTGCTATGAGGCTGTGCACAGCGCTGATCTCAAGAGGTTCGTACAGAAAAAACCTGTTTATAATACTTGTTTGGTTTTTAAATTAATGTGAACTTCTTGATGTAGAAATCTGTTATTTTATTTAAATCAACCCCTGGTATATAGAAGTGCCATCATTTAGTCAAGACATTCCAGTTTGTTCACTGTTGTCACTGAAACCTGTCAACTTGCAGTGTGGTTGCCATGGAGACGCATCAATACGTGACCGGTAACGTCATCACTATGCGTCTAATGCGGAGAGAGAAAGGATCGCTTGTGGCTCTTCCCAGCTGTCAGTGGGTGAAGGTGGAAGAGCCCATTCATTTTGGAGGTGAGGCATTCTGCTGGTTGCGTGAGACTTTTGTGGTGTTCACTTGAGTGTGTCTTATTTGACATTTTCCTCTCTTTGTTGCAGATGTGCATTTGCGCGCATACTCCAAGCTGCTGCTGGCGTCTCAGGAGCAGGTTTTGGGTTTGCTGGCTGAAGAGCGGGTGGCTCTCCAAACCCAGCTCAGCCAAGAGAAAGACGACCCACAGGCCTGTTTCATACAGAGCGCCTTACTGCAGCTGCAGGTACACATGCGTTCACACCGGCATATGAATGTTGGGTTGGACAAGCTGTTTTGACTCTTTTCCAAGTTACAAACCACTCAAACTTAAAACTTGTGAAACAAGTCATGCTACTGTTTTGAAAAAGTCGTTTGTATAGGTTGCTTAAAAAATAGATGTTAACAAAGGTATTTAAGGAGCCAAAAACTATACACTGAATTGTGTAACTCATGTAATTTGTGTAATTTAATACCAAGCTTGAATGTTTACATGCAGTTATCTTAAACATTTTCTGATTCATAAACTGTTTTTATAAAAACTGAAAATATACAATGTGACATTTAAAAAAAATAACTGGGGAAAAAAATGGGAAAAGTTACATAACTTTGGAATTTACTTTGGTTAAAAGTGTTTGCCAAATGCACAAATATAAATGAAATATTTAAACTACGTTAAAGCTATTTCAATGACTATTGAATTTTGTAACTTAAGTTAATGTAGTTTATTGTATAATATCTTTATTATACACAAACAATGAGAATTTGGGTTGACGGCTTGAACAACTAACTTTAATGTTTTATAAACATTTTCTGCTTCATAAACCATTTCATAAAACTGAAAATATATAATGAAACGTTTAAGAAAGGCTGAATTTTTACTGGAAGGCCAACATGACATGGAAAAAGCATTGTTACACTATTACAGTTTTTATTTTTTACTTTTGTTATTTACTCCCAAACACTGCACACAAACACATAACCCTTACATTTGATCTCTGACTCTGAATGAACAGGAGCGAGAGGAGGGTCTTTTGAAGGGAGGCTGTAAAAATGGTGGTTTTGTTGATGGGGCAGACATGAGGAAACTGTCTCTATCTGTGCACTCCTCTCCAGAGGTGGTCAAGAACCTCCCAAACTCAAAGGTCAGTAGAGACCGTTCTCCTTTCTTTAAGTATGAGGTTGAATAAGTTTTGTCATTCATTGTTTTTGCCCATAAGAAAATATGTTTTGGTCTAGTGCTGTGTTGCAAGTTTATGGTATTTAATTGTATGAGCGACATAAACAGTGTGATCTGGTCACCTGATTGAGTGAACAACATTTAATGAATTATTCTACTGCAATACACATGGAATTTCACTCTCCAGAAACTCCCATCATTTTACACATTTTTTGCAGAGAGACTTTAAAGTGTTACATTTTAAAGCGCCTCTTCTTCATTTCTAATGCTTATACTTTCCTGTGGAATGAATGAAAACATTTGAACTTTTCTGTGTGTGTTTTTAAAATTCAGTAAATCCCTGAAAATGTTTGGTAGCACAAGCTCTGGTCTCATTGCGTGATATTTTATCCTGTGTTCTACCACAGCCCATCCTGCAGTATGCTTCAGCGTTTGATGATGAGCTTCAGGAGGCTCATGAGGCGCCCGTGGAAGAGATAGCTGTTCAGAGTGTTCCTGAGGTGGCCAAAGAGATGCCTGAAAGAGCTGTGGAGGACAAACCTGTAGAAGAGACGCCTCAGACCAGCCAGGCCGCTCATCATGGCCCATATTACTACTTCTATCAAGGTGTGTGTGTGTGTGTGAGTCTGTTGGTAATGATGTTTAAAGCTACTTTTCAGGTAACTTTTTTTTTTACACGTAAGCAATGGAAATGGAGACTAAATATGATGTTATTTCTCTTTTTTTTTTTTTTTTTTTTTTTTTCAACCACTGTGTTTTTACATGCAAATTGTAAAAACAACCAGAGGAATGCAGTACCGGCATCCTTTACATATATCGCATCTCATTACTCACTTTCTGAAAAGTTGAAACTGAGCCATTACTCTCTGTCAAACGTTGTAAGATTTTTTTGTAAGTGTAAGTGTCACATACACTAATGATATAAAATGTTCTTTCCCACCATTTTTAAGTTTTATTTATTTTGTATCAGCGACTCACAGAAACACATACAAAATATATATATATATATATATATACATTAATGCCTATAATGCCTACACTGATTGACAGGCTTCATTTTTAGGAAATTCGCCGTCGACATCGTTACCTCTCTCACCTCTCTCACCTG
>NW_015640468.1:411350-442457 GCF_001515625.1 Sinocyclocheilus rhinocerous
TATTTTTTTTTAATTTATTTTTTTATTTTTTTAAATATGTTTTGTAAATGTCTTTTCTGACACTTTTGATTTTATGCATTCTTGTTGAAGTATAGTTGTTGCATAGTGATATCATAATTGCGGTTTCATTAATTGAACTGAAGAAAAAAATGACATGACAAAAGGGAAATGAGGGAAAATGTATTGGTAAATGGTTCAGTCCTACAAAAAATGTTATTAAAAAAAAACCTCTTTTTTTCTATTTCTGGCAGATGACTTGGAGAAACGGAAGCGCCTGAGGCAGAAGAAAGCGAGGGATGAAAAGAGAAGGGAGAAGAGGATTGAAATTGAGGAAAACAGGAAACATGGCAAATGTGAGAATTTAATTCCTCATTGCATGTGTTTCTGAGCAACCATGGCGCACATTTTCATGAAACTAGACAATGTTTGATTGTAGAACATTCAGCTAATTTCAGGGTGTTGCGATTGGTTTGATTATTGAATTTATTTTTGTGTGTTCTTCAGATCCAGAGGTGCACATTGGGCTTGAGAACCTCCAGCATTTTCCTGCTTTTGGATCGCCTTCTCAGAGCGGCTCACAGGTGCAGCTCCCAGAGCTCCTGCTGGGCCCCCCGTCTCCTCTAAGCAGCAGCCCTTCATCAGGTAGCACTCACTCTCTCTTGCAGTGGCCTTCAGTGGTTAGTCTTCTGTGCTTATGACCTGTTTTTATTTCAGATG
Source organism: Sinocyclocheilus rhinocerous (assembly GCF_001515625.1). Lineage (NCBI taxonomy): Eukaryota > Metazoa > Chordata > Actinopteri > Cypriniformes > Cyprinidae > Sinocyclocheilus > Sinocyclocheilus rhinocerous. The sequence continues at coordinate 412,068 of NW_015640468.1, forward strand.
GAGTGATGTTTCCTAATCTGAGTGAGCACAGTCCGTCTCTGAGCATAGCCAGTGTGGAAGAGGATTCTCACTGCATGTCCTTCGCTCAGGTTTGCCTGTCATTTCTCTCAGACTGCCTAAAGCACTTTCTTTCATGTTTATAACAACAAAATAGTCAATTTTGTAGCCTTCATGTGGTGGGAAAATCATCACTAAAATCAAATTGAATTTAAATCGAGAAATAAAAACAATGCCATCTTGAGAGTTGTGCCTAAATGTACCATATTAATGTGTGCAGATGCTGAAAGATGGGAAAGCCCGTGTGGATGCCGGGCCTAAAACTACCCCAAAGAAAGGTGAAGGTCCTGTCATCACTTGACTTACCTGTTACACTTGTTTCTTGTTGGCTCACTGGCTACACTAACTCCTAATAGCATAGTTTTGTAGTCATTTTTAGTGGGTCTTAGTGACTTTATTAGAACCTTCAATTATTAGACCTTCAATTATTAGTAGTAATTTTTAGTGATGTGTTTTCCTCCACAGCAGACATGTTCCTGGCCCCTCCTCTGGCAGACAGTGATGGAGAGAGTGACGGCTCTGATCGGGTCCCAGTACCCAGTTTCCAAAACTCGTTCAGTCAGGCTTTTGAGCAGGCTTTGTCCCAGCTGGACCATGGAAATCAAACTCCAGCACAGGCTTTACCCATCCCTGGTGAGAAAAAAAAAAGATTCTTATTTTAATTCACCCAAAAATGCAAATTGTTATCATTTACTCACCCACAGGTTGTTCCAAACCTGTATGAATTTCTATCTTCTGTTGAATACGAAAGATATCTTGAGGAATATAGGGAACCAAAAATCTTCATTTGGAACAAATTTAGCATGAGTGAATATGAAAAAAAAATATATATATATATACCACCACACATTTTCTTTCTCACAAGCTCTTGGTGTGAACTTCAGTCTATTCAACTCTTACCAGCTGTTATTATCTGTTCAGCCTGAGAACTGCCTTTCACAATCAGACACATTAATAATAAGTAAAAGAAAAAATTGTTCTGCTGGAATAGCCGAGAACTTAGTGGGTCTTTAAAGCACTTGACTTTATTAGAACCTTCATTTATTAGCCAGGATTCAGAGCTGCTCATGTTCAATAGTGTTCAGATGTTAAAAGGCATCAGAGAGCAGCAGACTCCACTACTTGCTATGTGTTCAGTGAAGAAAATATGTAAAGACATAAAATGTTGTAGAGGGTTTAATTTTTCTCTATATTTTTCTTCACTTTTTTTTTTAACATTTACATAGAAATATTTTGGCTTTTCTGATTGTAATCTTAGATGCCTTTGCAATAAAATGTTAAGTACAGGTTTATATTGATTTGGGTGTTTTCATATAGTTTGTATGATCAGTGTGTGCAATTGTTTGGTTTATAATATAGTAACTTATTGTTAAAGAAAAAACAAAAACATGTGCCTTTAAGATCTTTTATAGTTGCTTAATGCCGTCTTTGCATGTTCTGATGCGTGCATACACATGACTGTTGTCAATTTAATCCAAACATTAAAGATGTAGACAATTTTTTTTAAAACAAATGTACAGACATTTAAAACATTGTTTTAAAATTAAGTTAAATGATTATAATTTTTTTTAAATAACATTGATAATTTTAACTGTTTATTTGATCATTTAAAATGTAGTTAAAACGAAATAGTAATTTAATAAAGCATTTTAGATGCACGTTTTGAATAGAATAAAAAAAAAAACTGCTCGCATTTCTTTGTCCTTTTGTCAGTGAAGCAGTACTATTGCATTTCACAAACCTTCACACATATTCTATTCAGAGACATTTATTCTTATGGTCAAACTGGACTGGATACAGAAGGCATCGTGTCTTTTTTTTTCTAGATTACACACAACTATACTAGTACAAAATGGGCAGTTGTACAATATGCATTTTTCGTCTCACAGTATTGCCAAACAAATTCACAGATGTAAATTCATTATCAATCACTGGCTCAACTTCCCCACCTCTTCTTCCATGTCAGTTCAACTCAGACACTAAGGCTACAAGGTAAGAACGGAAATAAAACACTGGTTAATTCACTTTCAGCTCGGTAAATGCTAATTAGAAACGGAAAACGTGCACAGTACTAAAGAATAATCGGATAAGATGATTTTGTGTGTGAGTAAGAGGAGCGTAGAGGTTTTTAAGGACATGAAGAGATGCATTTATGTATGTATGGAGTGACAACAGAATGAGAAAATGGACAGTGTTCAAGATGGGTTAGAAGCAGCAAAGGTCATGATTTGCCCCAGTCTTACATGAACACACAATGTGTCAGATGGAGCAGATATGAAAACCATTAATCGAGAAATGGCACTAGATGGAAATAACTGAAATAATGAAGGACCAGAAAAATCATTGGACATGCATTTAAAGCTCCAGGTACTTTGTTGCCATGGCAAGAATTGGGGCGCCTGTGGGGACACCAGGGAAGGGGCCGCTGGATCCAGCAATGTCGATATGAGAGTAAGGCAGAGGTTTGTCCGAGTCCACTCCATGCTGTGGGACCAACATGGTTAATGGATATATTTTAGCAAAAATGTTACATCTTAAGTCTTGAACTGATAATACACCCATTTTGTGTTTGTCTACCTTATCCAGTCCAGAAGCCATGATGAGGAAGGCGGCAGGCGTCTGGTGTCCACGCGGTGTGGCGGACGAGGGCAGGTTATTAGACTGCAGGATCTCTTCATACTCAGACTTCCCTTTGTGGAACTCGTAATCCTCTCGACGAATGGTGGACACCTCAAACAGATCTCCCAGCACCTCTCCCGCTGCCACACAAACAGATTTCAGACAAATGAAGCGATGTTTATGGAAGCAAAAACAAACGATTCTTAGCTCTTCTTACCTTTCTGCCACTGCAGAGCGTTTCCTGAGCGTTGAGCAGCACCGTTATCCATTATGATCTACAGTGACACATGGAGAGTCATAATGGAAACGGTCACACTGATGTGTGATGCACAGTGTTTTTCCTCAACCTTCAGAAGGTGTGTAGGAGTATGTTGAAGTACTCACAGAGTAATGAGGTCCCATGGCTCTGATAGCATGTCCTGTCAGAGTGGCGATAGTGAAGAGCTGAGGAGACACCTCCTTCAATGCCTAAAGAAGCACACAAGAGGTCCACACTGCTGTGACCATGTAAGATATGCTGCAGCTGCATGAATAGGTAATCATAAATCCCGTAAGAGATCTAGACAGGAGGAACTGGGGGAGGTGGAGGGTTTCGGAGGAACTCTACAGTGAACGCTGAACCAGACAATTTAAATGTTGAGCAAGCAATCTCACTGGTGTGATGTTAGCAGTAATGGGTCTATCAGCCTACAACATCTAGAGTTTCATGACTGAAATAAATAATATACAAAACCATAACTAAACTAAATTAAAACGTTATTATTTGAAATAAATCAAAAATAAAATTAATTATAAATATTAAATGACAAAATTTAAACCAACAAATTAATAACTGAAAAATAAAAAAATCAAGCTTATTCAAAATTGTAACTGTTGTAATTCTAATACAAATAATATATATATATATATATATATATATATATATATATAAAATAATGATGATATGCAAAGCTGTAGGTGCTACACACAAGCAAATTAGACCTTCCTACATTTCAGTGTTTTGGCATCTAGGTTTCAGTTGTCTTTTTGGTATAATTTTTCATATAACAAAATGGTCTTGATGTCATGATAGGGCCCCTTTAAATCTTAAATCGTAATGCACACTACTTTAGAGTGTATGCTGAAATATGCAAGTACCTGCTCCTTCATCTCACATAGCAAGTCCACCATCACCATTCTTCCTTCAGCATCAGTGTTTCCAACTCGGATTCTGCGACCAGCACGAGACACCACCAACTCATCAGCTACATAACAATCTGCCAAAGGGTAAAAAAAAATAAAAAAATAAAAAATAATAATAGATGACCCATATTTAGCAACAGACACCCAAACTGGACAAAACACGCACACAAAATTGCTTACCAGATCCGACACTGTTCCGCACCATTGCCATTGCACCCACAACCTTCAGGTGTTTAGGCTTTAGTTTGGCTAAGATCTTAAAAAAACAAACATACATTGATATTAGACTCTAATATTCTCGTCAGTAATACGATCAGGTGCATATGTGATCAGTACCTGGAAGAAGCCAGCAACAGCCGCAGATCCACATTTATCTCTGTGCATTCCAGCCATGATTCCTCCGGCCTTGATGTCGGCTCCACCGGTGTCATACGTAATACCCTGCAACAACATACAATGTTCATATGTGCTGGAAACTCTTCTATCCTGGGCGTCCAAATACAGTTAACCTAAAACTCACCTTGCCAACCACCATGAGGGTCTGTTGAATGGGTCCTTCCCCACAGTACAGCAGCTTGATCACTCGGGCCTGGTGGCGCGGCACAGCTGAAGCACAAACATGAGCCTTAAGTACACTTTACATAACACAACACACTAATGATACCCAGAACTGGAGTCTTGAGCGATCAAGAACACATAAATGTGGATTTGGTCTAGGTCATGGTCTTGGTTTATGGTCTCATATCTCATTCTACTATCAGTGTAAATTGACTCAACAACAACCACATTTACTTTGATTACTTACAATGAAAATGTTAAAAGATATTGTAAAAAAAGGTTATATTGTAAAAATGTACATTATGTATTTGTATATATTACCAGAATAATTTTTTTTAAATATCTTTGAAAGAAGTCTCTTTATGCTCACCAAGGCTGAATTTATTGAATCAAATGTCTTACTGTTAGCACAGCGGTTGACTGCAGCCAAACAGGGATACTCCTTCTCCAGAGTATTCAAATTACTCACTACAGTCACCTAGCAAAGACATGCAGATGAATAAAGCATGTCAGTTCTTACTGAGATGAGAGAGAGCTTTAAATGCTCACATAAAGTCTCACCGTTACAGGGCTATCCTTGAAAACTGCTTGCACATATTCAGCTACACGTGGGGCAGCCATTCGCTCCGGGTCAGAGCCACCGATGTCACGATAGACAAGCCTATACCATACACAAATTATCTTTTTTTTTATTGATTTTTGTACACAATGGATCCTCGGAGATACCTGGTTAATTAAAGATCTTTGTCCATATGAAATGCTAAAATAAAACATCGTTTCCACACAGACTCATACCTGCCGCTCTCCAGAGCAGTGGCCAGCTCAGTAACGGCTTCTCCCTGCGCCTGGTTCTTCACCCAGATGCCCAGCACAGCCACCTTATGAGGGGACGACTTGTGCTCCCTCACCTCTAAAGGCTGATGACACAGAAATATAACTAGGTTACACTGATACAGACAAGCAGAAAAGTCAAAAACTAGAGAACAAAGAAGCAGAAATAGAAGGGCATTAGTTCTGTAAGTCCCAGTGTTATTTTAGTATTATTTACATACAATTATACTATTTATTAATAAGTTGGATCGGCTGTTATTTTTATATTTTCAGTTTTCAATTAATTTCAAGTTTAATTTTGTTGTGCTTCTTAAAATGTGATTTTGTCATTTTTATTAGTTCTTCATTTTTAAATGTTTTATATTTAGCTTTATTTTTATTTGTTTTAGTAATTTTAGGACAAACTTATTTCTTATTTTATTTAATTTAGTTGCCAAGGTAACATTTCTAATTTTTGTTAAGCTGATTTCTTCACCGACGCAACAGTCCACCTGAATGTGACAGAGTGACAGATGTGTGCAATAAAAAGAAATAGATATAAACCGCAGGGCTGATTAGTTGTTTGTGAAGTTGAACTCACTGCGCTGTAGTCCTGTAATGGTGCTTTCAAACACTCCAGCTCATCAGGAAGCTGCTCATAACTTTGGCATATCAAGATTATGCCATCAAAACTGTAGAAGATAAGAATAAACAAAATAGCAATATACACTTTTGCTCTAATATACAAACTGTAGAAAAGCTGCAGTAAATCCAAACAGTACTGTAGTGCTTAACAAAAAATAAATAAATCATTTACTGGATCTGTGCTGTTGTTTTTTTAATATAAAATATGCAAACATGGTTAAAACCATATACATTTACTTGTGGTGACAGATGTGTGCAATAAAAAGAAATAGATATAAACTGCAGGGCTGATTAGTTGTTTGTGGAGTTGAACTCACTGCACTGTAGTCCTGTAATGGTGCTTTCAAACACTCCAGCTCATCAGGGAGCTGCTCATGACTTTGGCATATTAAGATAATGCCATCAAAACTGCAAAAAAGAAGAAAAATCCAAATGAACCTTCACAATATATAGCAATATAGAAAGTGCAGAATAGCAGTGCTATAATTACTCATTATTACACAGCAAAAAAAATATATTTCCTTCATCTGTATTATGGAAATATGTATTATGTCTTGTTTTCTAGTATATAACATGCTTGAAACCACATAAATTTAATTGTGAAGCAGAATTGTGAAATATATTAATACTTGTTTTCAGAAAATATAACCCATGGCCAGTGTGGTTTGTTGTTAACTAAACCTAAAACAAATATAACAAAATATAACAAACTTAAACTTAATTTATTTAAAAAAAGAAAGAAAGAAAGAAAGAAAAAGAAATGTCGCCTTGGCAGCTAACTAAAATAAAATAAAATAAAAATAAATAATTTAATTGCTACAACTGAAATAAATACTTAAGGCTAAATAGAGATATAAAATTAATAAATTGACAAAAGCAAATACCAAAATTGCTAAAACTTCAAATTAAAATGAAAGCTTAATATATAAAAATAAATGCTAATTCAAAAAACTAAATATTAATTAACACTAAGACAGTGTATAAATAATACTAAAAATAACACTAACACTGGCAAATTGTAGTTTTTTTGGGTTAATTTTATGGAAATAATTAATAAAAGTGTTGATTTTATGCTTAAAACTGAAAAAAAAACTTACAAAAAAATGTTTTCTTATGGCTGGGCATCTAAGCAGAATTAATAAATATATTAATACTTGTTTTCAGAAAATATACCCCATGGCCAGTGTGGTTTGTTGTTAACTAAACCTAAAACAAATATAACAAAATATAACAAACTTAAACTTAATTTATTTAAAAAAAGAAAGAAAGAAAGAAAGAAAGAAAGAAAGAAAGAAAGAAAAAGAAATGTCGCCTTGGCAGCTAACTAAAATAAAATAAAATAAAATAAATAATTTAATTGCTACAACTGAAATAAATACTTAAGGCTAAATAGAGATATAAAATTAATAAATTGACAAAAGCAAATACCAAAATTGCTAAAAATTAAAATTAAAATGAAAGCTTAATATATAAAAATAAATGCTAATTCAAAAAACTAAATATTAATTAACACTAAGACAGTGTATAAATAATACTAAAAATAACACTAACACTGGCAAATTGTAGCTTTTTTGGGTTAATTTTATGGAAATAATTAATAAAAGTGTTGATTTTATGCTTAAAACTGAAAAAAAAAGACTTGCCAATGGGGGGGGGGGTGCATTGTTATGGGATGATGGATAATTGTGCGTGCATCTATTAATCATTTAGAGTCTAATATCATCCCCTACATTGTATGCATGTGGTTTTATGTAATTTTACTGGAAAATCAGGCCAAAAATACAGATCTAAATGTGTAGTTCAGTTTACAGAGGGCCACACTTAAGACAATAAACTCTACTTTTACACATCAGTTATCAGAAAGCAGTCTAAAGTCTAAAGTCTATGTGTTGTTGATTGTAATGCAGCCTGTTCAGGGAACAGCAGTGATGACTGAATCATTATGTCACAGTTCCTCTGATGGTAATGTGATGCTGCTAAGTGACCTATCATGCTCGTGAGCACCCACGCACAAGTGAGGCCACAAGACTGCAAATGCACATCAAGTTGAGAGTTTGAGGCAGGGATTTACTAACTTCTGGTCCTTGCAGTCAGCTGTACACTGGAGAGGCTGGACACTGGATTGAAGAAAAGACAGAGAGAAGATTAAAACCTTTACAAATGTTTTCTTGCTTAGTAATCACGTTTACAGACATGAAATCTCTTCAAGGTTAAACAAATAATAACAATGTTGACTAGTTAGCTTGACTCATTGCAGCTGCTCTCACTATTTCTGATAATGTTTGATTCACATTTGAGTGTCTTCTGGCATCTATGAGTAGTGGGGTCCAAAGGACTGAAACTGTGACAAAGGACCATGGATACGCTTCTGTTTTGCAATTTCTATTTAAAACATTTTTATTTCCACATGTAGTGCTCACTGAAACATTTAGGAAGAATAAATCACCTGCAGCTTCAGCAACTGCAGTTCCTCACTGCTGACATGGCAAATTGAAATACTTCTCATATTTCAAATATTTATTCAACGTTGTCATCGGCAAAGAGGAACTGTTCTGCTGAAACTGTTATGAACTTAGTACTCTGAAATGGGGGCTGCAGCGTGGTGACTGGGAGACTTTGGTTTAATAAAATGCATAATAATAATAATAATAATAAGTTCAAATTTATCAAATTTGACTTTAGTACAGTCTCAGTCTGCTTTCTAAACTCTGAGAAGAATTCGTGAGATTGATCACATACGATTAGTACAATCGTAGCAAGAAACAGATTAAAAAGACAATCTCCACAGAACAAGTTAACATCTATTTTAACAGCAATGCATAATGTAGCTTTTAGCAATTATCACTTAAAATTATTGCAGTTGCACAAAGACTCAGATAATGCAATGACCGTAGAAAACTCAATATACTCCCCCGAAGACAGCAGTTATAATAAAAGTGATTTTAAACTTGACCAGTTTTAAATAATCCTCTTACCTTACAGACATCCTCACGGATCCTTATTTCGCCTTGCACAGAAGTGCTGTCGTGATGTCAGCTGACAGATTTCAAAGGCAAATCACATGACCACTGGAGAGCTATGGAAATGTAGTTTTTCCGAACTCTGTAATGGAATAAAAGGCACAGAAATTGTGGAAAAAATACATCAATTTATATTTCAAATGCGCGATTTTTAATACGCATTTCAATGTTTTAACTTACGCGTGTATTTCTTTAAATTACGTCTTTGTCAACAAACATCCCTAAAACGACTAAATAAAACCGGAAGTCACAGTGATGAGAAGTCCGACTCATTTCTGTGAATCGGTTCTTTCGAACAGTTCATTGCAAACTGGCTCAAAAACAATTTTGAATTATTTTCGTCCCACTGGACACATGTATCACACACACACGACTGTTTATTACGTTTTATTACAAACGAAGAGAGTTTATTATATTTCCACGTGTCCCCGTTCATTTTGTCGCAGCTATTAAGTCATTTAGAACCTAAATACATTTTTCAATTATAGTAGATAATAATAAAATAAATTTACATCACCCAACTTTAAAACTATGTATTATAAAAAAAAACAAAAAAAACGATGTATTATAATTTGTTTTGTATGCCATTTGATGAATGGTCATAAACACACATTTTTACACACCTCGTTTTTTTTTTAACAATATTTCTGAACACTTCCACTTTCATTACAGTTAAATCCCCGTGAATCCATGAACCTGTTCAACCGATGCAATGAAAAGATCCGACTCAAAAGAATGACTCTTTCACGAATCCGGACATCAAGAAGTCACATGACAGCGACGACAGTGAGTGTGAGCAGTTTTGTGTCAAAGTACAAAGATTGTGTAATTTTAGTCGGATTACAGTGCGATGTTGCAGCGAGTAACACATTAAACCTCAAACAGATCATTTTGCAATCTTTATTTTGTATCATTTTTTGTTACTTGCATGATCAAACCTGCTGTTTTTTGCACCAAGATCAGGTAGGACTCACACAGCATTGCAAGAAACTGAAAGCAGGGAAAAGTAACCTCTTATCTGCACTGCCTTGCATGATATCTTGTTTCTAACGATAAACATGTTGTCTTAAGCAATCAGTAATTTGACTGCTGCTGAATTTTTGTTACATAATCAAAAAAAATAAAAATAAATACATCTGCTGAAGCTGGGTTTAGGCTGCCTCGCTCCCTTTATCTGAAATAATGCTCCCTTCAGCGCACCTGCGGAATTATTAATCTCTATCACTTATTTATACATGGTATCAAAAATGTATGCGTGTTGCAGAAAGTCCAGTGTCCAACTGTGAAGGTCCAGTGATTAACACAGTTATCTATCAGCTTTAAGTATGGTGTTTTATGCAAAACAAAGAGGTTGAATTTTTGTGTAATAATATTATTTACACAAATGTAGATTTGTTAAAGATGCTCCATGTTTTGTGGCATTTAAAATAATTCAAACATTTTATTTAAATCAAAAAGCAGTTGAAATAAAGCAGTGTATTGATTAACACCCCTTGAGTTGAATTGAATTTGTTATAATTAGCTTTAAAGTATTTCATTGTTTATTATTTTGTAATTAATTAATTAGTTTTTATTTTTTTCTTTCAATGTATGTTGCTTGGATTTAGTGCGTTTGTCATTTGAAGAGGTTTAATAAAGGTTAAAAACCAGCTGTTCGGTGCATCACCCCTTTAAAAAGATTGAAATACAGAATGCAAAATTAAAATAACTTCATTAAATCATTCATTAGAATTCACTACAGACTTGCTGATCTCTGTATAGATATTATAGATGTATTATATATGATCCATGTTTTAGATTAGTGCTTTCACAATGTTTTAAATCAACACGCCAAATGTCACAATTCAGCAACTCATGGATCATCTGTCTGATTTTCTCTCTCTTCAGTATGACTAAGCTGTTATTTATGTGCTTGGAATTTGCAAATATGATATTTGTGACTCTATTTGAAGGGCACATTATTTCTCTTGTCATCTTGCACCTCTTGGTATGTTTGTCCATTTCTCCCTTTCACTTCTGTATGTCCTTTCTTCTGTCTGTCTCTCTTTCCCTCTGTTTTCTAATAGATGAGATTTCTGGGTATCTCTCAGCTCAGTTTGAGGAGACTCAATGCTGTATTCTCTGCAGGCACTGTCAGAGGCACCGCAAGCTCAGCCGCTATGAGACTCGTCCAGTTCTGCCACAGAGGCGGCGAGGTGGGTGTCAGAGTCGGGGTGGAGCAGGCAGGAGGTCAGGGGGTCATTGATCTGAAAGCCTTCGACCCCTCCATGCCTTCCACTATGAGAGAGTTCCTAGAAATGGGGGAAAAGGGAATGGACTGTGCTAAGAGGTATTAAGAATGCACACTGTAACACAAACTACACACACTCAACAAAGAGAGCACATACTTTACATAGACCGGTCATTTTGTCTGGATCTATTCATTCTAAATCTATTATAGATTAATTTTATTTTAAAATATTTAAAAAATGCAATTTCTACATGACTTGAATACACCTCTTCATTATTATTATTTTTTAAATAATTTATAAATATGTTTTTAAGTTATAAATAAATATTAATTTGATATTTTTGTGGGGGGCATAAAGTAAAAAAGAAAAAAAAAATCAGGGTGATGCAACTGTTCCAATATCATAATAAAGAAAGAAAATCATTCAAAAATGGAATTCTTGAAAAGATAATAAAGTAGTTTAGCATGAATCTTTTATTACTCCACAGAAAACAATTTTGTGAAAGTTTCTTAAAAAACATTCTGCAAAGTCATGTGGTGCAACCAACAGGCACAAACATGCAGAGGGAAAAAAATGTAGAAAGTACTGCTGCAAGGTCGACAAGTCACTTAAAATAACAGATAATTTGACGCTTTTTGTGACAAGGAAAGGTTAGCTCAGGTTGCACTATGTCATGTGGAACGACTCCCCAAAAATGTAATATTTATTAGTTCATTATTTAGGCGTTCTAGAGATGTATTACGTGTAGAAAGTGTCAAGTTATAGAAAACAGCATTTATTCATCTTTATCTCTCGCTCGCAGGGCTTTGTCCAGCGGCCAGCATGTGGTGGCGCAGACGGATGTCAGGCTGCTTTCCCCAGTGACTGGCCCAGAGAAGGTGGTGTGTGTTGGTATGAATTATAAAGACCACTGCCTAGAGCAAAACGCCCCGATTCCTAAAGAGCCCATCATATTCAGCAAGTTCCCCTCCACCATAACTGGCCCTTATGATGACATCATTCTCCCAGCGGAGAGTCAGGTGAGTTTCAAACTGACGGCTGGTGTCACTTTAAATCAACAATGACACTCCATACTACAGAATAACTACAGTATGAGACTGACTGTTGTAATGTCAGCTGGAACCTGTCACATGCAGATTTCTGTTCGACATGTAGAAGTATCCAACTTTAAAATAATCTTATTTTATTAAAAATCGAATATTGAAAATCTTTCACTCTGGGGCGTGAAACATGCAATCCATGTTTTCACATTGTGGCGGCTCAATTTACAGGAAGTGGACTGGGAGGTGGAACTTGCCTTTGTGATTGGACAGAAAGGGAAGCATATTAAGGTAGCAAAATGGTTATTTATATATCCATCTGTTGACATGTGTGTTAAAATAGAAATGTTCTGTTAATTGATAAGATTTATTACAGTATATTAAACATTACGTGTGTAATTTCAGCTGCACTTGCAGGACACAATCACATTTAAGTATGTGAATGAGATAAAATTATAGGTTCAGGGTTTTTTTTTTTTGTGTGGCTAAATGTGAGTAGTCAAAATATGCAATAGAACACATTTAACCCTATAAAGCCTACTCTATTATAAGGCGTCTAAATTTTTTTTGTGTGTGGCTAAATGTGAGTAGTCAAAATATGCAATAGAACACATTTAACCCTATAAAGCCTACTCTATTATAAGGCGTCTAAATTAACATGATTGAAACTTTGCTGAAAAATCTGTTGTACAATCTGCTACATGCCTTCTGTTGCCTGATTTACGTCAGAATCTTGACTGATTTTTATAAAGTAAACCTAAGAATAACTTTTATATTGTTAGTAATATTTCAAGATGAACATTTACTGAACTGAAACAACTTTAAGATCCATACATAATGTTTTTAGAAAAATCATGTTAAAGTGTATCATATATGATACATCAGGCTTTTGGGAAATGTTTATTTGTACTCATTTCTCAGTCGTCATTGTATTGCATAACATGTTTTGCCCCCCACAATAAAAATTACAAAGTTTTGATCATAAACTAAGCATTTAAATATCATTTTACCGAGACATATTATTGGAAGATATAGAGTGACAACTGATATTTATATGCATTTATGTAATGTCTGCAATACCGTTATAAAAATATACATTTTGCATTATAAAATCAGCATCTGCATCAAATTGCATATTTTTGCTCAGTTTGGGCATCTAAATAAAACGGAAGTGTTTTTACCTTGAGTATAAGCTCCTTATTCTTATATATCATTATATGAGCCATAAAAGCCTCAAAAAAAAAAACACATGCAAACTTTTTTATTTTTGTCTGAAGGTTCAATAAACTGCTCCATTTCAAAAGATTTTACTAACTATTAATTTATATGCCAGGCTTTACAGGGTTAAGTCAATAAAGACTTAAGTATAATGCAGCATCCTAGCAGCAGGACATTTCTTGTGTCATTCCCACAATTGCCCCAACCTAATTTTAAATAAATGTATCTATTTGTCTCAGGAAGAGGAGGCCCTTTCCTATGTTGCAGGTTTCACTGTAGCGAACGATGTGAGTGCTCGTGATTGGCAGATGAAGCGCAATGGAAAGCAGTGGTTGCTGGGAAAAACATTTGACACATTTTGTCCACTCGGGCCAGCACTGGTTACCACTTCAGCACTCAAAGGTACTTAAAGTGGGAAAATACAAAAATGTGAAAAAGTAAGATAGATGTATTTGACAATTAATACTAGCACTATTTCTGGTCACAAATCAGATCAATCCTACTTGTTCAAACAGATGTTCATAACCTGGGTATCCGCTGTCTGGTGAATGGAGCCGTGGTTCAGGACAGTAACACCAATCAAATGATCTTTCAAACTGAGAAGCTTATTGCCTGGGTTTCACAGTAAGCAAGCTCACTCTGGTTTTATTTATAAAATGCTCTCCAAGGCTGCATGCATTTGATCAAAAATACAGTAAAAACAATAATATTGTGAAATATTATTACAATTTAAAATAATTGTTTTCTACTTCAATATATTCTAAAATGTAATTTATTCCTCTAATTCAAAGCTGAATTTTCAGCATCATTACTCCAGTCTTCAGAGTCACATGATCCTTCAGAAATCATTCTAATATGCTGATTTGCTGCTCGAGAAACATTTCTTATCAACGTTGAAAACAGCTGCTTAATATTTTTGTGGAAACCATGCTTCATTTTTTTTTCATTGATGAATAGAAAGTTCAAAAGAACAGCATTTCTTTGAAGTAGAAAGCTTTAACATTATAAATGTCTTTACTGTCGCCTTTACTCTGCAGGTTTGTGACACTTTGTCCCGGTGATGTGTTTCTGACCGGAACGCCTCCAGGTGTGGGGGTGTTCAGAAATCCACCTGTGTATCTAAAGGTGAGTTCTTCTATAGGAAAATCAATGCATATTTCAACATGGCTGGGTTAGCGTCATAACCCACAATCAGTGCACCTGGCAGGCTGTTAACACCCGCTTAAAGCCTTACCTGAAACCTTTGTTTTGACACGCAGATAAAGTCTGGTTGATTCGCTTCTGTTCAAACGGTCAGGAAAGTGTGGCTGACACTGACACAATGAGAACAGCTGAAATGCAGAACAACACAAGACCAGCTGTAATGCTCTTATTGACGTTGCCGTGATGTCAGTTTTCACACGAAACAGAAGTTTAAAAAGAAAAGAGGCACATTTAACAGGCACTGGCTTCAGTATTTAAGCTTTCTAATTGGCATTCAAGCTGATTTGCTGAGGGAATCACATGGCCGAACAAATCAGTGCAAAGATTCAATTACTGACTTAATACTTCAGCTGTTCATTCGGGTTTGAACAATCACACATTTATGAAGAAAAGTGATGTTGTGGAGTGTCAGATTGACGAGATCGGGTCGATACGGAACACAGTCGTGTAACAGGAAGATCTACATTGATTGAAGTGCAACTACTACATTTCGATTTCATATTGATATCATAAACATGGATTATTTTTTAACAGAAGGCAATTAACATTATGCTCTGGGCCACTTTTATAATGCAGCCTTTTATTCTCATCATCAATGTGTTTTTCATAAAGAATTTAATTTCAAGTGAGTGTCAAACTGGGGTTTTCATGATCAGGTTTCCAGTAGAGGGCATTACTGGCCTGTGTACATTAGCTTTCATTATTTCTTGTCTATGTTATCTATTCTCAGCTTGAGATAAATAGGCTTGCTTCCCAGAAACAAATGTATTTTTGTGGTAAATTACACTTTAAATGTCATTTAAACTAAGACGACTTTTCAGTATGCAAGATTCTGATTCTTATATCTGGAAAAATCATTAAAATAAGTCTTAAAGTTGGTCAAAAGGTGTGGGAACCCTGAGTTGGGTAATACTACATTTAATCCAATAAAAGCAGGAAATGTAACCTTTTTTCAAAGTATTATGATGAAACCACTAGCGACGGATGTTTTCTACCATATTGTGACGTACATCAGAGTGTAACGGATCCATTGGAAGATCCATGGAACTTGGATCCATTGGTCACTGATTGGATTTGGAGATGTTGCACTCAAAAACCAAAAAAAAAACCAAACAAAAAAAACCGAATGTGAGCTTTCAGTCAAATGCAAGAAAAGAAGCAGGGTTTAAGCAGACTAAATGATTGGAGAAGTCACCAGAGAGAAGTCAGTCGCTTTTTGATGAAATGTATAAATAAAAAAACATGGATGAATCGTTCACAATACAAGATGCATTCACAAAATAGATAGGGTGAATTTCCATTTCATGCCAACCTTAAAACATTTTAATAAATGTAGGAATGAAAGTGATCTTTAATGGAAAGTGTTAATCAAGTGAATCCCTGAGTGCAGCGGCCAACTGTTAATTCTCAGCCCATTTTGTTTCTTGTTAATCACCCTATTCTTTTCCCATCTCCAGCTGAGTGTGTGTGTGTGGAGAGTCTGTGGATCGATTGTCTGGGTGGCTCTAGAGAGCTTATTCAGCACTTCTGCACTACAAGCAGCAGCCATCCATTAGTCGTTGTGTTTTAGATGAACACGGTCAAGGCCACTCACTCCTGTGTTGCTCAGAATTAAGATACACAAGAATGATGGATGTATGTAAATGCACATTTACTCAGGAACTCATGTTGCATGGATGGGTGTTTAAATATGTGATTGTCAGATGATATAGGGTATATATAGAGCCCAAGTCATTTACAGTGAGTGATGTGCAGTACCTGTGTCTCTGTAGCATCCATCATTACCCATCAATACTCTATTCAGTGAAAACCTCCTGAAACTCAACTGGACCTCTGGAATCACTGATTCCTTAGACAGAGGAAGTGTTTTGGATGGATCTGTTCAGAGGTATTTATTTAAATTTTGGAGTAAAAATGTTTTTCTTTTAATCTTCTGGCCATTTTTAATAGCTAAATGTCAACACCATCATATCAAAAGTATTGCATACCCTAATGTCAAATATTTGTAATTATAAATCTAGCATTAAAACAGTTATGAATTTAGACTACAGGATGGGTTTCAAAAGCTCATTTTTTAGCTCTGTCTATTGAATTCAGGAAACTCAGAAAGTCTTGCAGTATTAAAAAATGACCGTCCTCTTTATTATCACATCAGTGGCAAATTATCTGAAAACTGACTCGAATTATCTAAAGATCCCAAGCAATTTATTTGTAATTTAGCAGTTTTGATGGAGTTGACATTTCCTCTCACCAGTTAAAATGTAAAAAAAAAAAAAAGCCTATAAATCTCACTTGAGCATGTGATGATGATGAATTAACAGCAGGTGAGGAAATAAACTGCTAAAGAAGGAAGGTGTATTTTACATTGCTTTTTAAATATTTTTGAGCTGATTTGATTTTTTCTTACAGTTCAGACATAGTATGAACGTGGCTGTGAAACCTTTAAAATTACATGGATGGATTTTTAATTAACCTTTCCCTCTCTCAGGAGATGGCATATTTCTATATTGCCATATATTTTTTAATGTATATTAAGTATTGGTTTATGTTTCTTTTCTTTAAATATTTTTTTTAGAATACTTTCAAGAAACGGAGACAGGACACCAGCCCTCCAGGACCGAGTTTGGGCACCCCTGGTTTAGGTAATGCGGGATGTTTGCATACATATGAACATTCATATGCAGCGCTGTGTGGCTAAACTATACATCAAATCATGACAGAAACACTGCAGCTGGGTCAATTATCAGAAACTTGTGTACTGAACCAAGCCTTACATATTCATTACACTATAAAAAATGCTGGGTTAAATACAACACAGTGCTGGGTAAAATAGGGACAAACCCAGCAATTGGGTTGTTTTGACCCAGCGGTTGGGTTACTACCCAGAAGGTTGGGTTAAACATTTAACTAATCCGCTGGGTCAAAACAACCTAATTGCTGGGTTTGTCCCTATTTTACCCAGCATTTTTTAGTGTACAGTTAAACAAAAGAAAACAACACAATCTAATGAAACTAAAAAACATATTTTTGATGCAATTTATCTCCTCTTTATAAACAGAGAACATTATCTAACCATCTGAATAGTCATTATCTAACAAATAACTAAACCAATTCTGGGCTTTCAACAACAAAAACGAACAAAAAAGCAACCTCAGCATCACATATATTACAAAAAGCCAGTGTTCTAGGCAAAACAAAAACCAATGCTTTTCACAACATTGAAGAACTGAATTTCAGAAGTGCTTACTGTTACCATTCTGAGACTGACTTCTCTTCTCTTCAAACCTTTTCTCTTTCAGTTGTACATGAACTGTTTGAAAAACTGCAAGAGTTTCGCTTTGTGAGCGCACTGAGAGAAGAGAGGACTGACATCTAGATACGCATCTCCTCTCTGCCTGTCCTCAATCAACACCAAAAGCGCAGGAACAGAGAAACGCTGTTTAGTCCCCAGAGGCCAAATTAACTTTCCTTTATTACAACACCTGCTACATGTGTTACACTTTACTGTCCTTGGTTTATCTGGCCTTGCGCTTTTATTTACAGCTTCTGTAGGGCTTCTTGTTTGTGTGTATAGAATCACTTACCCCAAGATCAATGAAGGTACGAAGCACCATTCTCACCAAGTCAATAGATGATCTCTCTACAGAAGATTCACACAAATAGATCAAATATACAGCACTGGGGTGATCACATGACACCAAGACTGGACATACAATCTGATGTGCAACAACTCTCTTATAAAACATCAAGGTTCTAGTCTTCAGCAGAGTAAGATTACCCAGTAACACAAGAGAAATTATTCATAAATCTGTTACAAATCAGTGGGATTAATAATACATTAAAGATGACACATCAGCAGCTGAACTGAAGCTGTCAGCATCTATGTAGGCCATTTTATGGTTAAAATTACTTCATTTACGCTCAAAGATCCTAAGAACCCTAAACGTTGCAATCTGATTCACATATTTATGTACATATGTGAATAATGGGATGTTTAATAAAGAAATTGTTGGTGTGTTGTTAGCTAAAACACAGTTTTTGTCTATATTTGTGATTTTGATGAACATCAGATGACATTTTATGACCAATTACTGGAGAAAACCAACTAATTTCAAAGTTTTCACACAGTTTTCTTACCACTGTATGTCAAAAGAATATATTTGAGCAAATATTTAGTAATTATTCAATTTATGAGATGTAAATAAAATCATATATGGTCATATGATGCGATTTCAAGTTTTCCTTTCTCTATGGAGTGTTACAAGCTGTTCGTGCATAAGATCCCTAAAGTTGCAAAGACTAAAGTCTCAAACCCAAAGAGATATTCTTTATAAAAGTTAAGACTTGTCCACGCCCTCCTAAAACGCAATTTAACAATTCATCTTTGCCAGTTTGGTTTCTTAACAGTTCTATTAATGTTTCTTTTAGTAGTTCAGTAGAAGAAGAATGTTTTTGAAAAAATGGAATTTCAATTTCATTCAAATGATGTAAATTAGTAATTACATTCCAAAACAACAACATTATTTCTATTACGTCATCATTGCATAGTCCATTTAAGAAAAAAACATATTTTGAAGCTTCCATGGTGTATTTTCAACCACTTCCTTTGAGGAATGCCATGTTGCAAAAGCAAAGACATCTTTACTTGATTCGGTTTTAAGGTCGAGAGGCATTCTTGGGGGACCAGATGTGCTCATCTGTCTGATCTGTTTTTATTGTCTATGCTGACCACTTGTGATTGGATCAATCAATCAAGATGGACGTTCTCTGTTTAAAACAGATTTGTGTGGACCGAAGATGTAACCTCAAATGGCAAATCCTTTCGCTTCATGGTGGTGAGAGGAAAATGAAAATGTGTTTTTGTCTCCTACCGTAGTGCGCTTTGTCCAGCTGAGCTTGGTTCTTCAAGTGTGCGTGTAGTTGGCTCAAACAGTCTTTCTCTAAGATCAAAATGTTTAGGTTATAAACACTTCGTTGTTCACACTCAGTGTGAACAGTGACAGCGATGCTGCCAAAGCACGGTTACTTATCACACATGGCAATAGCACTCTTTGGCCAGAGGTCAGAGTTTGTGTGTGTGTGTGTGTGTGATAGGTGAGGGGAGGTAATGGAGGCTTTCTAGCGCCCAGCACAGAGCTCTCAGCCGGACACTCAGTAAACTACAGAGGAAGAACAGCAGCTCTGGGCAATGAGACGGCTGACTCAACTAGAAACAGAGAGAGAGAGTAAAGACAGCAGAAAGGTAGAGGACAGTGAGAAAACATGCAAAGGTTATTATTAGTCAGGTAACAGATGTTGTTTGGGCGAATTTATAGACTTCAAGGAAGAAAGAAAGAAAAAAATTGACTTAAATTATTCTATTCATATTTGACAATCATAAAATATTCATAAAAAAAAAAAACTGTTGGTTTGATTGCTGCTATTGTCCTCATTTGTAAATCACTTTGGAGAAAAGCCTCTACTTAATTATTAAATGTATTGTAGTTAAATCTAAAATATTACAGCACAGCTGTTTTCAACATTGATAATAATAGTAAATGTTTCTTGAGCAGTAAATCAGCATATTAAATGAATTCTGAAGGATTATGTGACACTGAATACTGGAATAATGATGCTGAAAATTCAGCTTTGCATCACAGGAATAAGTGACATTTTAATTATATTAAAATAGAAAACAGGTATTGTACATTTTAATAATATTTTACAACATTACTGTTTTTGATCAAATGAATGCAGCCTTGGTGAACATAAGAGACTTCTTTCAAAAACATAAAAAAAATAAACGTACTGACCCCAAAGTTTTGAACGGTATATTTAGTCATTATAGAATGTTTTATGAATGTACATAAATGCTCATTTTCAAATAATGGAATTTTTTGCACAATGTAATAAAATGACAAATAATTAATAATTTTATATAAATCCAATTATGATACCATTATCATGATTTGGATTTCTATTAAAAAAAAATCTGTTCTTAATATACTATTTTTAAAGTATGTATAATATATATTATTTATTTAATTAGCAATTATTTATATTTTATATACATGTAATAAAAATATAAAATTCATATTATAAACAAATGTTTGCTTGAGGTTCTGATGCAACAGAAGGCACAATCCACAGCAGCTTCTCTCCTGCAAGCTCACGCCAATGACATTCCCTTCCTGTTTTTCTCTTCATTCTGAATTCATCGCACAGATACTGAGATACTGAGATACTGAGCAACACACAGACAGACATCAGACTTCAAGAGCAGCATCTCTGAACTGTCTTAGTTTTAAGTCTGTTTTGTCTGTCTGATGTTTGCGTGCTAGTGTTTGTGAGTGGATTTCATCTCGCTGAAACTCTGGATCCAAAGTGTCCAAAGACTGAGAGTACTGTGAATCTGAATACATAATTATAAACAAAAATATTCAGATCCAAAACACTGTGTATGCTCTAAACTTTGCTGCCTGTGGGTTTGTGTACCTTATAAGAGCATGCGTCTGGTTCCTCACAGTCTGAATCGCTGCTCTGGTCAGGATTGTCTGAAACAGCCCATGACAACACACCCTGCTTCTTCATGAAGTCACACACTGGTGTATCCTTCTGAACCTACATTCACACACGAACAAGTAGTTCACATCTCTAAAGACACACACAAACAAGCTGCAAAATGATCAGTTTAGGGTTTAAATGACCTTTAACCACAGACAAACAAAAATAGCTTTCACCTCTGTGGGTGTTTGTGAATCAGTCTGCTGAAAACTGTGGTGGCGCTTGAAAATAAATGGACACAGACCAAACGGTCAGCATGTCAGAGATTAGATTGAGTCTGAGAGCTCGCTAGATGTTTGGGCAGTGGAGCGAAAAGTGTATTTTTGGTGAATTCTGTATTTTCTGTGAATTCTGAACCTAACATTAAAAACTTCAGAAAAACTACATTTGTGATGGTGTGATACTGTAAATTGACCAGGCTGGATAATCGTCTCTGCATTTATTTATTTCCATGATATATATATATATTAAGATTACTAGTATCAGCTGATAAGTGAGCCTGCTTTGGCCGAGTGGCACAGAAGCTGTATTTGCCATTGTGTCAGTGCCAAAAATCTACCAACAGCCTTAACAATAACGCTAAAAATAATCATTATCTGTCATTTCATGTCATGCTCTATTTCAGTCTGTAAGGAAAAGAATATAACACTTGGTCTTTTAAATGTGGTTTCTCTTCTTAAATCCTTATATCACTCCTGACCTTTTAAAGAATCACGTACAGTATAAACTCTATTATCATATTTTAAAGTGTGATTACTAAAGTATTAGTGTTAATTTTGTCTGCTGTTTTTTTTAATTTAGTCTTAGTCCTGTGCCAAATGTCCTTTTCAATTTTTATCATATTCAGTCAACCTGTCCTGGTTTTTGTTTAGTCAAGTTTTTGTAGACTAAAAGTCTTGGACTTTTTAGTCTAGTTCTAGTCAATTAAAACCTTGTAACATTTTAGTCATGCTGCATAATGGTTAAAGAGATAATCAGAGTTGTTTTGCTCAAAATTATAAACGTGACTGCTGATCATGAATACACATGACAAAATTGACAAAACACATGATCTGTTTTACCTCATCTTTCCTGATTTATTATATTATTATAAATATAAACACACTCTACATTATGAAAACTTCTAAAACTCAAAAGCTTCTCGTAATAGCTAAAACTCGTGGAAGTCTATTTTTTTTTCTCGTCTCATTTTTTCTTCAACAGAAAACAGAGCAATTTTGGATATAGAGTTTTTTTTTTTTTTTAAAGTACACATGAAATCAAAATTGACTATTTTAATTTTGTTAGCGCACACTGCTATTTTTGTGGTGAACAATTCATCTGTGTAAGTCAATCCACAAAAAAAATTGTTTGCCTTTTGTAATCTTTAATCCAAATCTGAAAATGCACCTCCCCTCGGAAATGACGGACCTTCTCTGATGACATCCTTAAACACGCCCCTCCAAATCTGCCTCCATTTCTGAATGAAACGCCTACTTTACTACATCCAATCAGTTCGCAGTAGAAAAAAACAAGCCACGCCCTCTGTTTTCCTCATTCAATATTCCGTTTCTAAGTAAAGTCGGTCGCAACTTCCGGTTCACGCAGACTTTAACTACATTTTAATCACGTCTTTATCATCAACGATATTGCATGTTAAAGGGATAGCTCACCTAAAAATGAAAATTACCCAATGATTTACTCACCCTCAAGCCATCCTAGGAGTATATGACTTTCTACTTTCAGACAAATGCAATTATATATATATCGGCAGTCTCCTCATGGCTTATATCGAAATCCTCCAACATTTTCCTTTACAAATCCTCGTTTTGTATTTGTAATTCATGACCAGTGTTTTGTTTTGCTCTCTCCACTGCTCTTCTGTGTTCTTCACTTCTCACCGGAGTTTACGCTTCGCCTACATCCTACAGCATCCGCTGGAACGCCACTCTCTCGTGAACATGCGTACGACAGTTAGCAGAAGCTAGCGATTACGGTTTATAAAGTTTTAGATATTAATATTTTTCTTACACAAACGTATCACTTCGCTTCAGGAGGCTTTTATTAACCTCCTGGAGACTTGTGGAGCACTTTTTATGATGGATAGATGAACTTTTTTGGGCTTCATAGTCTCGACCACCATTCACTGCCATTATAACACTTGGAAGAGCCAGGACATTTTTTAATATAAATCTGATTGTATTCGTCTGAAAGAAGAAAGTCATATACACCTAGAATGGCTTGAGGGTGAGTAAATCAGGGGTCATTTTTTTAATTTTCGGGTGAACTATCCCTTTAATATAGTCACAGTTAATGTTTAATGATGTCAGTGTCATCTCGTCTTCATTTTGTCTTAGTCATGGAAAAGGTTGTATTTTTTCAGTTTTTTTTTTTTTTTACGAAATTAACACTTATAAAGCAGAGAAACAATATAAAAGTTATCTTATTTTTATCTGTCAAAATGGTAGAAAGTATTCATTGTCTGTCCATGTTTCGTCAGTAAATGTAAATATAAATACCTGATAAAATATACATTATACAAATAATCCCCAAAATAATATATATATATATATATATATATATAATATTATAATTATGATATATTTATATATTATATAAATATGTGTTAGTATTTGACAGCTACACTAATCTCTAGAATATTAGGATCGGCCATCGAAAAACCCATTTGGACTGACCAGTGATGAGGATTTTGAAAACGCTACATGTGTGAAAACTAACTGTGATCAGAGGATGAATGTGTTTGTTTGTTGATGCAGGTGTCTTACCTCCTCCATAACAAGAACCCCGCAACGCACCATGCTGTCCACCACATCAAGAGCAACGCCATGAGCAGTTTGACATGGCTGAGAGAGAGACAGACAAACAGATGGATGGACAGACAGACAGATACGAGCAGATCGACAGGAGGAGAGATAATTAGTTGTGTAGTGTTTTTGTTCTTGTTGACATTTCACAGTCTTTACAAGTGTTTATTTGCTGATGCAAGTGTAAAATGTCCTGGCACTAATTAAACATGCTATTCCCACCGCTGAAGAACCCTTGAATGGGAAACTAGATTTAAGAGACACCAAGAGAGAATAATAAAGGGAACAGATGGGGAGCGGCTGAGCGTGAGAGAGATATTTGGAGAATGTATGAAAAATAAATGAGGTTTTTTTCTGACTGACTGAAGAGAAAGACGGCTGTATGATTCACTACTAGCGTCAGTATGATTATAGACGTCATAGTGAGATGGCCTTGTGTGTGTTTGAGTGAGACTCACCGGTATGAAGCCGGGTGGCAGTAGATGTGTGAGTTCAAGGCTTTTCTCTGTCCCTGGCCCAGAACAACATCAAACTCCGGGTCTCCACCGCCTCCACAGCCTACAACCTCACTCAGCATGGCTGAGACACCACACGCTTTACACAAACACACACACACACACACACACACACACACACACACACACGCCTTCAGGATTAGCACTGTCAATAAACCCTGCTGCGGTGCAAACGTGACTCAACCCAAACACATCAACATCAACACATTCAAACTGAGCACTTGCCCCCTCAGATTATTGAGCCAAGTGTTTTTTTTTTTTAAATGTTATTTGTATCTTGCTTTGTTAAAGAAATAGTTGAACAATTATTGTTGGTAAATAAAGTGTTCATCTAAAACAATCATTGATTCATGAAAATTGGTGAGTCAAATCAATCTGAATCTTCTGCAGATCTTTAAACTGAAAATCAATAAAATGTTATTATTAAAGTTATTAAAATTGGCCTAGTAATATTAAAAAATATTTTAAAAATACTGGGTAAATATATATATTTTCTTATTTTGTGTGATCTTCATTTGAATGATCTCAATATTGATTCTTATAATCCCAAAATTATTTTAAGATTATTTTTTAAATAAATCACTTTTAATCTGCAAGGATGCATTAAATTGTATTGTATTGTACTATTGAAAATAATAAGAAATGTTTCTTGAGCAGCAAATCAGTATATTAGAATGATTTCTGAAAGATCATGTGACACTGAAGACTGGAGTAACGATGCTGAAAATTCAGCTTTGCATCACAGGAATAATTTACATTTTACAAATTACATTTTTAAATATATTAAAATAGCAATAATATAATAATAATAAATAAATAAATTTTAATATAGTAATAATTTTTCACAATACTACTTTTTAACTGTTTTATTTTTTCACAATATTACTGTATTTTTGATTAAATAAATGCAGTCTTGGTGAGCATAAAAGACATCTTTCAAAAATATTCAAACATCTTACTTACCTCAAACTTTTCAACAGGAGTACATATATATGAAATGGACATTCATTTATAACTGAAATATATCTAAAATAATCAGATTTAAATCTGGAAATCTGCTTGCTAACCAAAAATGTAGCAATAAACTAACATGCCTGGCAAATAATAAAATGAACTATAGGGTGTTGCGATATACCATTATTGATGATAAAAATTAAAAAAATTCAGTATGGTTAGTGTGTTAATTAGGGGTGTCGTGATATACCAGTATTGGCGATAATGATGATATTTCAAAATGAAAAGCACACAGCGCTGAACTCTCATGAGTAATGTCTGTTTCATTCATACTCAACGCAGGAGGGCACCCTCATACAGAAAGTCCACAAGTGAGACTCATAGGAGTAATAAAACAAATGTCTTTCCAGGAAATCCTTAAAATGGACAGCTGCACCCCTCTCTCTCTCTCTCTCTCTCTATATATATATATATATATATTTTTTTTTTACTAATATTTTAATCTATTAATAGATCAATTGGACTAATATTTTGATCTATTAATAGAACATTACTAATATTTTAATCTATTAATAGATCAATAACGACTAATATTTTAATA
Source organism: Sinocyclocheilus rhinocerous (assembly GCF_001515625.1). Classification (NCBI taxonomy): domain Eukaryota; kingdom Metazoa; phylum Chordata; class Actinopteri; order Cypriniformes; family Cyprinidae; genus Sinocyclocheilus; species Sinocyclocheilus rhinocerous. Next base: position 438,068 of record NW_015640468.1, read on the forward strand.
TATTAATAGATCAATAGGACTAATATTTTAATATCTTAATAGAACATGACTAATATTTTAATCTATTAATAGATCAATTGGACTAATATTTTGATCTATTAATAGAACATTACTAATATTTTAATCTATTATCTGATCAATAACAACTAATATTTTAATATCTTAATAGATCAATAACGACTACTATTTTAATATCTTAATAGATCAAAAGTACTAATATTTTAATATATTAATAGATCAATAGGACTAATATTTTAATATCTTAATAGAACATTACTAATATTTTAATATATTAATAGATCAATAGGACTAATATTTTAATATCTTAATAGAACATGACTAATATTTTAATCTATTAATAGATCAATTGGACTAATATTTTGATCTATTAATAGAACATTACTAATATTTTAATCTATTAATAGATCAATAACGACTAATATTTTAATATCTTAATAGATCAATAGGACTAATATTTTAATATCTTAATAGATCAATAACGACTAATATTTTAATCTATTAATAGATCAATAGGACTAATATTTTAATCTCTTAATAGATCAATAACGACTAATATTTTAATCTATTAATAGATCAATAGGACTAATATTTTAATCTCTTAGAGCATTACTAATATTTTAATCTCTTAATAGAGCATTACTAATATTTTAATATCTTAATAGAGCATTGCTAATATTTTAATCTCTTAATAGAACAATAGGACTAGTAGTTTAATCTCTTAATAGAACATTACTAATATTTTCTGGGGAAGTCGTGACTTAATGGTTAGAGAGTCGGTCTCGTAACCCAAAGGTTGCGGGTTCGAGTCTCGTACCGGCAGGGATTGTAGGTGGGGGGAGTGAATGTACAGCGCTCTCTCCCACCTTCAATACCACGACTGAGGTGCCCTTGAGCAAGGCACCGAACCCCCAACTGCTCCCCGGGCGCCGCAGCAAAATAAATGGCTGCCCACCGCTCCGGGTGTGTGTTCATGGTGTGTGTGTGTTCACTGCTGTGTGTGTGCACTTTGGATGGGATAAATGCAGAGCACTAATTCCGAGTATGGGTCACCATACTTGGCCACATGTCACTTCACTTACTCACTTCACTTACTCACTTACTTTTAATCTCCTAATAGAACAATAGGACTAGTAGTTTAATCTCTTAATAGAAGAATAGCAACTAATATTTGAATCTATTAATAGAACAATAGGACTAATATTTTAATCTCTTAAAACCAATAGAGGCTCATATTTCAATCTCTTAATAGATCAATAAGTCTAATATTTTAATCTCTTAAAAGGGATACACAGAAAAGCTTATACTTCGGTGCATAAATAAATGTCAAGTCTAAATCAAATGTTTTTGTACAGCATGGTGTTTATTATAATATATATATTTTTATTTTCTCAAGATTTCTATGGATATCACAATTTATTGTTATCATAAATTATTTTGGCCACTTATAATTTGATATCGTGAAAGCCCTAATGAAAGTTTTCTTTTCTTTAGTCATCATGTCTTATCTCGCCAAGTTATACTAAATGAGCCAGGACTCCCACTGATGCCCCCTCAAAAAAAGATAGGTGTATGACGCCTGCCAACAGCAAGTCTCCTTGCCTCCACCCAGATCTACAACACACTCTGCCCACCTCCTACAGCCTCGTGTATGAAGACGTGCGTGAGCAAATCGCAGTGTTGGCTCAGTATGAGCAGAGAGTCTGGTGCGATGATGGGTTCTCCTGTGGGCAGAGCAGCAGTCAGCAGCAGATACGGGTGGAGCAGAGAGTGCGCGTGAAGCACCAACCCAACCAGAGAGCCACCGTAACCCACGTCTGTGTTTCTGAACAACACCTCCTCCAACAGCCAACAGATGTCCCTGCACAGCACGGACACACGCACACCCTGAGAAAGGGAGAAGATCGTTACAATCATTAGCAACATCATTAAAGCAATTTGATGCTTGTATGAATCATCCTCAACCAGTGGATGATTAATAAACCAATTAATGTACTAAGAGATCCAGGCATGGATGTCAATTGGTTTCTAGAGTTTATATTGGCTGGTAATACATTATTTCTATTTGAACGTACCAGTCAATATAGTATATATATATAGTATATATATATATATATATATAAGATATTTTTAAATACCATTTTTAATATCATTTTTGTCCATTAAAAGTATACTTAACATTTTCAAGCTTCAAAAAGCACAATAAGAAATCATAAATGTAATTTGTATGAATCAAGCGTTTTTCTAAAGAGGCATAATTCACTTTATATGATGAACAGATTTAATTTAGGCTTTTATTGACATACAGTGTAGACACTGTAATGTAACTGTTTAATTCATAGATATGGCAAACACAGATCTGTGTTGTGATAATTATCATATCTGTTAAATCAGGGATTCCCAAACTTTTTTGTCAGCCAAAGTCACGTTAACCTAAAATATTTACTTGAAATACCCTTTTAATTATTTTTTCAATAATTTGACAACCCTTCGGCATGTTCATGATTCTCTAATGTTGATTAAAAGTCACATAAAGAAGGTAAACAAACGTTTCATTTTTTAGTAAGTGCTGTATTTTGATTTGATTTCATTATGACATTATTTACTTATTTTTCTTCATGTAAATATTAGCTTTCATTAAATCACAAACTCCCTGCAGTTCCCTCACAAACCCCAGTGTGTTAAATAAATAGCAGCTGAACTGCTTAGCCTGCTTGTTGTTAATTATTATTATTATTATTACTTATTCATATTATTAGTATAATATGAATATCACATATGAAATATTAACAACAAATATCAATGAAGTGTATATTACTATTATTATTATGTGAAACACCTGTTTACTAACTACAGTACATTAAAGGGGTCATATGATGCTGCTAAAAAGAACATTATTTTGTGTATTTGGTGTAATGCAATGTGTTTATGTGGTTTAAGGTAAAAAAAAACCACATTATTTTCCACACACTGTACATAATTTTTTCTCCTCTATGCCCTGCCTTTCTGAAACGCTTCAATTTTTACAAAGCTCATCGGTCTGAAAGACCCCTTTAAGGTATATATCACTGCAGAGCACCAATAGAGGCCAACTATTAACATTAGTTTTCATGGATACCACTTAATTGGCTTAATGAACAATATTTTAAAAACATACTTTTTAATTAAATATCTAGCATCTGTTGTATAAAAAAAAAAGGCAGTCAAAAGTCAAAAATATACTTTCTTAGTAGTATATATATGTAATAGTAAAAGTAATAAATTGTAATAGAGGAGTTTTTAAAACGCACCTTGCCATGCTTGTGGAGCAGCAAACAGGACACCAGACTGGTAGACATGACGGCCATAGCTGTAGTTGAAGCTTTAAAAAAAAAAACATCACACAGACACACACACACACAAAGCTTAGCCTCAAACATAGAGTAACGAATATTAAAGTGCAAGAGTTTGATCTTTGAGAGCTTGTGTGTGTTGAACAGACTCACAGTACATCAAATGAAGAGTCAGTGCGATAGTCTGCCAGCAGTAGACAGTTCAGGCATTACAGCGGGAGGGAGGAGCCAGGAAACATCCTTCTGGCTGAAGATGGAGTCCATCCTGATGAAATAAATCACATTTCATTTTCTTACAACATACTTTGTCTAATATATATATATACTGTATATATATATATACATGTAGTGGTTTCATTCTCTGAAACAGCCTCACTGCCTTGATCTCAGCATTAAATTTACATAACAGTCCTCCGCAAACCTCCTGTTACTGTGTAGCTTGTCTGTTCATTGTTCTCGCTCCCTAACGTGTTCAACAAAAGGCTTTACAACAATACATTATTACCAGCTGTCAAAATGCAAATGCCGAGCCCGCAGGGCTGAGTCTTCATGATAAGGCCTCCCGCTGTGGATTTGCCGCTTTAAAACATATAACAACCCCTGAGGCTCTCGGAAGAGACTGAACAGCAGATGAGAAGCTCTTTGTAGATTTTCCAGGATATTCCAGCTCATTACGAGCTGGAGTTGGAATAACTGACATCTCCCGAGAACCTGAGTTGCTTAAAATGAGTGCACTGCAGAAACGTTTTAAGCATGTGGCTCTGGAGGTCTGATTCAGTAGACTGGAGTCTCAGTTAGACAGGAAGTTCAAAGAAAGCTATATGTTGAACTGGCTGAAGTGGACTGAAAGGAATCGTCCATCATTCTCAACCCAGCATCCTTCTGTCACTGTTTATGCTTCCTGTTATTTTTCTTGTTTTTTCTGTCTTACCAGTTGTGCATGTCAGATAAATAACAGGTGAAGAAGAACTCAACTGGAGGTCCAGAACTCCACGGACCTTCATGACTGACAAGAAAATCTACAATGAAGGATGCAGGAC
>NW_015640468.1:442768-453665 GCF_001515625.1 Sinocyclocheilus rhinocerous
ATATATATATATACTGTATATATATATATACATGTAGTGGTTTCATTCTCTGAAACAGCCTCACTGCCTTGATCTCAGCATTAAATTTACATAACAGTCCTCCGCAAACCTCCTGTTACTGTGTAGCTTGTCTGTTCATTGTTCTCGCTCCCTAACGTGTTCAACAAAAGGCTTTACAACAATACATTATTACCAGCTGTCAAAATGCAAATGCCGAGCCCGCAGGGCTGAGTCTTCATGATAAGGCCTCCCGCTGTGGATTTGCCGCTTTAAAACATATAACAACCCCTGAGGCTCTCGGAAGAGACTGAACAGCAGATGAGAAGCTCTTTGTAGATTTTCCAGGATATTCCAGCTCATTACGAGCTGGAGTTGGAATAACTGACATCTCCCGAGAACCTGAGTTGCTTAAAATGAGTGCACTGCAGAAACGTTTTAAGCATGTGGCTCTGGAGGTCTGATTCAGTAGACTGAAAGAAGATTCAAAGAAAGCTATATGTTGAACTGGCTGAAGTGGACTGAAAGGAATCGTCCATCATTCTCAACCCAGCATCCTTCTGTCACTGTTTATGCTTCCTGTTATTTTTCTTGTTTTTTCTGTCTTACCAGTTGTGCATGTCAGATAAATAACAGGTGAAGAAGAACTCAACTGGAGGTCCAGAACTCCACGGACCTTCATGACTGACAAGAAAATCTACAATGAAGGATGCAGGACGAATGAATGGTTTGAAGTGAAACGCATGAGCTCTTTCATCTTTGACCATATGGGCCAACAGATGTTGCGGGGGCAAATAGGAAGAGATGGATGAAGAGTTGAATGCTGCAAATAGGATCTAGGAACAGAGGGACTGAAGAGACCTGTCCTGCAGTTTGGCGGTCAACAGCAGGTCCTGTAGGGGGCGCCCTCCATCCACACGACACTTTCCACTCTCGCACATCTCCTGAGAGAGAGAGAAGGAGAGAGAATGAGAGTGTAAAAACTTTTCCACAGTGCCCATACATACACTTCAAAAATTGAGATGTTGCATTAAAGGGATAGTTCACCCAAAAATGAAAATTACCCCATGATTTACTCACCCTCAAGCCATTCCAGGTGTATATGACTTTCTTCTTTCAGACTAATAAAATCGGAGTTATTATAAAAAAATTTCCTGGCTCTTCCAAGCTTTATAATGGCAGTTAATGGTAGTCGAGATTTTGAAGCCCAAAAAAGTGCATCCATCGAACTAGCTTTTCTGCATCAGAAACAGGTAACATATTTTGTAGTTTGGCAATGTTTCTAAGATGTAAGAATGCTGTTTTTGTAACATGGGAAATATGATTTTCAAAAGACAAGTTGCTATCTAATATAACACCCAGATTTTTGACAGTAGAGGAAGTAACCGTACATCCGTCTAGTTGCAAATTGTAATCCACGAGATTCTGTGTACTGTCTTTTGGTCCAATAAGTAATATCTCTGTCTTATCCAAATTTAATATATGTGGCCGCTTATATGTGTATTCATGCGCTGAAAAACACTCAAATTAGTGCATCTGTGCCTTAGGTCTTACAGTGTAAATGAAGTCTAATAGCGGTCATTCACATAGTTATTCAATATCAATCAAACTATAGTATTAGCGATAAAACAAGTTTAGTCTCACTGCTCTTGGATGGATAACTTTAGTAACTTTAATAAACCCTCAATAAAAAAATTAAAAAAAACAATTAAATCAATATTATATCTTGGCGAATGACTATGCCAGTAATTTCAGTATATTTATTTTGCACATTATTTTCATCTTTGTCCTATTTTATCGGTTCCATTGCTTGTAATTTTTTTTCCCTGATTCTTTATTTTATCACAGACTGTTCATTTTTTAACCAACTACTTGAGTTTACTTGCACTCCCGTTCAAACGTTTAGGGTTGGTGAGAATTTTTAAATGCTTTTGAAAGAAGTCTCTTATGCACACCAAGGCTGCATTTATTTGATTAAAAATGCAGTAAAAACAGTAATATTGTGAAATATCATTACAATTTAAAATAACTGTTTTCTATTTGTTTCTCCAGTGATGTCAAAGCTGGATTTTCAGCATCATTACTCCAGTCTTCAGTGTCCTTCGGAAATCATGTTAATATGCTGATTTGCTGCTCAAGAAACATTTACTATTATTATCTTATTATTATAGGTTATAATTTATATTTTTGTGGAAACTGTGATCCATTTATTCAGGATTTTTGATGAACAAAGTTCAAAGGAACAGACTTTATTTTGTATCTTTTGTATAATTTGCATTAAAATTATATTAATTGTAAAAAGATAAAAAGAACATTTCTTTCAAAAAAAAAAAATAATAATAATAATAATAATACCAACCCCAAACATTGGAACAGTGGTCTAAGTATTTTAATTTGTAATTAATGATACTGATTTTTAAAGGAGATTTTCAATAGCTTATTAGCATATTTTTAATTATATACCATATTTTATTGTGATATAGAGCAAGAGAAATTTTAGGTATTGATATCAACTACTAAAATTGTGGTACTGCCAAAAACCCTAATGTTAGCCTTATTACCAATCACTGGATGAATATGCAAATTTACTAATTATTCTCCTCCTTTTTATGTTTAATAGTCAATTTACTTCACTATACTTAATATGCAGAATTATATGGTGAGATGCATTTTATTATTTGCATTTATTATTTCCCCTCACTTTCTGTGACCCTATCAGAACAGTCTGGCCACCCACCAGCAGAAACCCACTGCGTTAAGGTTCTGCATTTGTATGAAATGATTATTTTTTATTTGTCAAGAGTGTGTATGGATGAGCTCATGTGTGTAATTGCTCGTGTGTGAGTCATACCTTCAGAGAGAAAGCCTGTACAAAATGGATCCTAACACTTCCTCTGTTACCACCCTTCAGCAGGGAGACGGCAAACCGCAGAGCAGACATCACGCCGGCCTCGAGACCACACAAACAAATGAAAAAATACTCACTCAAATGCTGCCACTCACACAGTCTGATGAAATGACTTGGATCTAATTCGAGAAAACTATTCCGATCTTCACAGCACTCTAATGGTGAAGAGCCATTAGAGGAGAAATTAGTGGCTGTAATCACTATAATAACTGCCGTCTATTTGAGATGGATGCACGCAATAATATGGATTTCTCTTTATCCCTCTCTTCTTCTCTAAATGTGAGCCAACACATTCTAGCTGCGTCTGTACCATTGCTCAGTTAGAAAACACAACTCACAAACTGCATTTTCAAAATCATCAAATCAAAATGAAAAAACACCATCTGATTATAATTATCGAAATATTGCAGCTTATTACTATGTAATGAATCAGCTCACCTCAGGAATTACAAATACAAAACTACACAACTGCAATTCCTGTGCAAGACTTCTGAGTGCTCAATAGTGCACTTCTGTACAGTTGCTAGGGTGTTTTGGGCTGTTGTTATGGGGTTTCTTAATGATTTAGACATGGCTGGATGCCCCACACGATGCCCCTGACTCGACTCGAAAGACTGTTTTGGGTGGCTGCCAGGGTGTCGCTATGCTGTTGCTAGGGTGTTCTGGGTGGTTGCTGGGTGTTTGGTGTGGTTGCTAAGACAATGCTAGGTTGTTGCTGGGTGTTCTGTGAGGTTGCTAGGATAATGTTGTTTTTTAGGACATTGCTAGGTGGTTACTAAGGTGTTCTGGGTGGTTGCTGGGTGTTTTAGGTGGTTGCTAAGACAATGTTAGGTTGTTGCTGGGTGTTCTGTGTGGTTGCAAGGATAATGCTGGGTATTTGCTAAAACATTGCAAGGTGGTCACTAGGGTGTTTTTGGTGGTTGCTAAAAAGTTCTGGGTGGTCACTAGGGTGTTCTATAGTTGCTAGGATAATGTTGTTTGTGTTGTTTGCTAGGATGTTGCTAGGTGGTCACTAGGGTGTTCTGGGCAGTTGCTAGGATAATGCTAGGTGGTCACTACAGTGTTCTGAGTGGTTGCTAGGATAATGCTAGGTTGTTGTTAATGAGTTCTGTGTGGTCGACAGGTTGTTTTGGGTGGTTGTCATGGTATTCTTCGGTTGCTAAGTCAATGCTAAGAGGTTGCTACCATGTTGTGGATGGCCACTAGAGTGTTCTGTGTGGTTGCTAGGGCATTGCTAAGTGGTTGCTAAACTAATGACTTTATACAGGGTTTGTTGCAGCTGTGATGAGGCGGGGTTTTTTGTTTCATTGTTTGCCAGGCTGAAAATAGTCTGATCGATGAGCACCATTATCATGTTTGCCTCAGTCAGGTAAATGTGAATCTACGTGTGTTTGTAATTTCTTTACTGGTTTGTTTGACCTGTTAACCCGCACCGGCCCTTTAGGCGTGTCTATGCTTTTAATTACCTTTGTTTTAAAACAATATTCAATCAACTATCATAAACTATATATCATTTGACAAGTGTCAATTTGGAGTCTCCAAATGGCTTTTTTGAAAAAACGTCTAGACTTTTTTAAAAATAAAAGCTTACAGAAACTACATTTTTGGGGATTTATAAATATAGACCATAGGGTTCAAGAGCTACAGACATTTTTATTTGGGTATGTCGTTTTTCAGAAAATGCTCAAAAACAGGGGCGCACAGTAAGTGGTTAATAGCCCTGTGCGCTGATGCTGATTGTCTGATAGAGGTCATTATGGAATAGAGTGAGTGTTGTTAATACTAAGGTCGTCACCTGTGGACGTGTAAAGTAGCGTGGCAGGCAATCGTAGGAAATGCCCACTGGCACGATGCTAACATCAGGCACTAGACCGTCACTGATGGCCTGATGTACACGCGCTAGCCACTGCCCGCCGTGACCTTTGGACGCACAGATGCCCACGCTTTTAGAGAGGCCCCCTCTCGTAACAGCTCGCCAGTGAACTGTGGAGTGGAACAAAAGAGGAGAAATGAGAGATAAAAATGTTTGTGGGAAAATAGTGAGGCTGGACAGTTTTATGAAGAGGAAGCGATATGAAGCAGAAGAAAAAAAAATTACCGCAATATCTGCAAAATCAGTCCAATAAAAATCAAATTGAAAGCCTGTATGTTTGAGGCAAGCGTCTGTGTGCGAGAGGAGAGACAGATCAAAAGTGCTATAGCAAGAGAGAAAGTGGCAAGCTGATACTTCTATAGAATCAAATGGCACTTTTCTCACGCTTGGACAAATAATTATGATGATTCTGTCATCATTTACCTTCTTAGCCCATATGGCTCACTAACTTTTTTCCGTGAAGCACACAGGGAAAATTTCAGGAGAATGTCAGCATTTAATGCAGTGACCAGGGGCTGTCAAGCTTGTCCAAAAAGGACAAGAATGCACTACAGAAATGGTTCATGTGACTCATGTGCTATATTCCGAGTAGTGATATGTATGTGAGGAACAGGCTGAACTTTAAGTCGTTAAAAAAAACATCAAAAGTTATTAAATTATAAAAGCTCTCAAATCTTAATCATGCTTGCACATATTCAAACCAGTGTTAGTTATTTTACTATTATTTAAATGCTATTAAAGTATTAATTTGGAATTAGATTTTATTTTTATATTTTTATTTTAGTTTTTTAGTTACATTTTGCTATGTGCTTGTCATTATTAGTTTTTTTTATTTCATAAAAAAAATTAGCTTAATTTCAATTAATGAAAAGGATTTTAGTCATTGTGTGCTTCAAATTTGTATTAAGTGAAACACCATACAGGTGTGAGGGAGCATTAGTGTAATGATATGATTGTTTGAATTTTTAGAAAACCTCACATTTGAGAGATTTCTTTAGACTTTATTTCCATATCGAGGGGTGAGAACCAGAAGGGCGTAAGTGACATTTCACCAACTTTACAGGAGGGCCAAAACAAAAACCAACAGGCTTAGTATGTTCAGAGTTAAGTCTTTTGGTTTCTAATGAATAACTCCAAAATTATTAAGAATTCACTTGTGTCCTTTTGGCAGTAGAAAGAGCTCATCAAGAGCTTTCATTTTATATATACGTATATCTCCATTTCACCCAAAATGTCACTTACGCCCTTCTGGTTCTCACCCCTCGATATGTGAAAGACTCCATGGTCAATCTTTGGTCACACTCGTCTTCATCTGGCTGTTATTAATTTTCACTAAATAGTTTTGTCTGTTGTCTCTGTAATAATATATAAATCATAATTTACTCATTCTCACGTCGTTCCAAATCCTTAAGAGTTATGTTCATCTTTGAAACACAAATGAAAATATTTTTAATGAAACCTGAGAGATTTCTGTCCATTCCACCTAAATTTGATGAACAAATGTGCTTAACACACAAGAACCAATGAGATTGGAAGTACAGCTGAGCTTCTTATTTCCATATTTGATGTGCTCTATGCATGTGTATTAATCAATGTTTATATGTGAATAAAAGTTAAATCCGTTCATCATATAAAATGATCGTAACTTTTCAGAAGACTTGGATTAAACTGCTCAAATCATATGGATTGCTTTTACAATGACTTTATGAACTTTTTAAAGCATTTTGACTTTCAATGGAGAGACGGAAATCTCTCAGGTCTCATTAAAATTTTTCATTTGTGTTTTGAAGATAAAAGGAAGTCTTATGGGTTTGGAACGTCATGAGGGTGAGTGATAGAATTTTCCCTTTACACCTTTTCTCATTTAAATATGAGAAAGAACAGCAGCGACGTTCTTCAAAATTTCTCCTTTTGTGATTCATGAATGAATGTATGTCATATGAGTTTTTAATTATATAAGGGTGAGTAACTGACAATATTGTAAACTCTTTAACTCTCTCTCTCTCTCACACACACACACACACACTGAGCCAGATCACTCCCAAATCCATCTTGAGAAGCCAAATAAGCTCATATGCTATTCCAGGCATGACAGATTATTTCCTCTGTTCATTTACGCCAGTCAGAAGTCGTACATATGTACATATCTAATCAAAGCCCTTCATATTAACACTAATATCAGCTCTTCTTGCAATCAAGATCCTAATGCAGATTATGCCAAATCCAGTTTAAAACTGCTCTTACAATCACGACGTCCAAAATCTTGTAAATATTTCTTATAAACGGCTAATAAGTCATTCCCTTCAAGAAATTCAGATAACAGTACGATTCTGACAGTAAATCTGGAGGCCGAGGAGATTTATTATCCACCTCCAGGCATCAGTGAGGCAGAGTAATGGGTTCAGCGACTCATGCAACCTCCCAATGAAACATCTGCAGTCCGCAGGTGCCCCATCGTCATGGGAACCGCTGCGCCCATCAAGGGCAGGTTACTAATGCAGCCTCACCTGCCCTGAAAATGCAGGTGACTGTCCATCTTGAGACTAAAACGTATCGATGGGATTCAAAAGCAGTGTGTCTGTGCAAACGTCTTAAGTACGGTCCGGCAGCTCAGTGCCTGAAGTGACAGTCTGTTTCACTTGTCTTATCGTGTGTTGAATCTTGGCAATTCAAGCAGAACAGCACACTCAGCCTTTGTGGGGGCTTACGGAGGTCATGACTGGAGAATAGAGGCTGTCCATCTCAGCATCTCGCTCTGACTCACTGCCTTCTGGGAGCAAGACGACACCCAGCCTCTGAAGGATGGACCTGAGAAGAAAAAACGGACTAAATTAACAGTGACTAATGGGACATTCCTTTAGGTTATTAATCCAACAAATAACAACATAGATGAGATTTAAAGGGGCCATATACTGCACTTTCACAGCACTTTGTTATTTCCTTGATGTCTATTCAGAGACAAGGTTAGAATTTCACAGGGTGCGTCTCAATCTGTTCCTTAGTTCAGTAGTAAGTGCACTGCCCAGGGATTAAGACATTTCTAGTACAATTTACTATCAAAATAGCTCCAGAACTGATTTTTTTTTCTTGCCTAGAAATGACCAGAACGCACCGTAAAAATCCACATGGCTACTGACTATATTCACTTTCTGGATATGTCATCATCACTAAGTCTTTTAAGTCACAGGAGGAGCAAGCCTTTATATTTGTAATTACACTACCGTTCAAAGGTTTGGGGTCAACATGCAAAAACTGTAATATTGTGAAATATTAATGCAATCTGAAGTAACTGTTTTTTATTTGAATATATTGTACATTTAATTTATTCCTGTGATACCAAGCTTAATTTTCAGCATCATTACTCCAGTCTTCAGTGTCACATGATCCATCAGAAATCATTCTAATATGATGATTTGTTGCTCAAGAACAGTAACGTTGCTTAATATTTTTGTGGAAAGCATGATACATATATTTTTTTTATTGATGAATAGAAAGTTGAAAATTTATATAAACATTTATATGAAACAGGAATATTTAGAGACATTACAAATGTCTTTATTGTGACCATTGATTGATTGAAGTCAAATCCATGCTGAATAAAAATATGAATTCCTTTCTTTCAAAAAACCCAAACTTTCGAACATATGTTTTTATCTACGGGAACTAATCCTGCAAACATAAAATATTATTTGTTAGAATGAACATTTATTTATTAATTTATGTATGTTATTGTACTGACATAATACTGTTTATCTTTTTTATGTCTGAATTCTATTATGCATGTACATTTTCTGCTTTGTTTAATATACAAAAGGCAGAACAAGCACATGTCAGAGTGGTTTAGTATGATGATGATCCATCCATTTCACACATTTAAGAAGTGCATTGTCTACATTAGTTGTTTTCAACCAGTGGGCCCGTTTTTAAACCAATTTCAACCAATTTTAAATTTAAAATGTATTTAAAATGTATTTTTAAATAAGTTTTTATTGATATATTAAACTAATCTAACTATAGCATACCCACAACCCTACATAGAATGAGGTTTGGAGAATGGATGGATGAACTATCACTATTATTAAACTAATCACTATCATTTAATTTAAACCACAAAAAAAATCTAAATGTAAACTGAAATCATCTGAAAATATAATCGATAATTGGTTATTTGTCTTCTTATTGAGAAATTAAATGAATTAATGATTCACAAAATGAATCACTAATTAAATTTATCAATGCTCCCACTTTCTGTTAATAAAAAAGTTTAAAAACAAGCAGCATTGTCAATTACAGCAGTAGAAAACCTATTGAAATGTTGAAAATATCTCCTATTGTTTTGGATAATGGGAGGCCTTTGAGTAAAAAAATTATAATTGACAACCACTGGTCTACATAATATATTTACCTCTTCTTTCAAAAGTTTCAACTCTTTTTTTTTTTTCTCAGTGAATTCATGGTACATTTGAAACTTGACCAAAACAACAGCTAATTTTGTTTCAGAAAATGAAAAAACTGTCAATCAAGCATTGCACCATAAGCTTGATGCATATCATAAATATATTAACAATTACTGACACAGCAATCTGTATAAACAGCAATTAAGTAATTACTGATGTAGCCTTGTAAACAAAGCACAAACTTCCCCGCGTCCTGGAGTTTAAGTCTTCCGTTACCTGCAGGAGGAAACTATTTACCCCAACCAATCCCTCTCCGCGGTCGACTGCCGTTTCCAGCACTCTGTGCCATGATTCTTTACGAATTGTACGTTTCATTACTTACCAAACCATTATGCCCTGTTAAATGTGTACAGGTGCTTCCATTGGTTGTGTAACAGACTGAATAAGTGCACTGTGCTTTAGAAACTGCTGTGTTTCCACCAAACTAGTGCAAAACAAATGAACAAGAACATTCTTTTAAACAAAACCAGCAGACACAAACAGAGCTGTGATGTAAGGAAAGCATGTGAACTGTGGGGGTATGTATGTGGTAAGAAGGTTTCTAAGCAAACTACAACTCTGTGGGTGCTACAGGGCGAGTATTTTTGTGGTTTCGGTGTGTGTGTATATATATTTACCTTAGCCAGGATTGTCGGACGTGGGCTGGGTAAATGGTGTAGGGAACCCTCAAGTTGTGGCAGAAAAGAGTCAGACAAATGAGAGCGTGATCGATGCCACTCTGCCGAACACACACATAGACCAGTGGAGATTTCCACACACAGACAAAATGAGAGGACACTTCAGAGCAGTTAGAAATAGAGTTCAGCAGTAAGTGTACACTTGAAAATGAACCTATAAATGAACTGTTTTTGTACTTCAGAAAATGGCACTGCGATTGTGTTTCCAGACCCTTTGTACCAACTGTGCTAATATCTTCTGGTGCCTCCTTGAGACCCAAGAGCAGGTTAAAGGTTACAATAGCCCTATTATAGCAAACACAACACTGTTCATCTTAACTCTAATCAAGTACTCTACCCATAATATTCTATCTATAAAACAATCATAAGTTTTGTATACCTAGAGTCTACACTGCAAAAACTTTAGTTGCAAAAAACAGCCGTTCATAAGAAGTATTTCAGACAGACTCAAATTGTAAATTGTTTTAGGGGGTCATCTGATTTTTCCTTTCTCTATGGAGTGTTACAAGCTCTTGGTGCATAAAGAAGATCTGTAAAGTTGCAAAGACTAAAGTCTCAAATCCAAAGAGATATTCTTTATAAAAGTTAAGAGTCAACCACGCCTACCTAAAACGGCTCGTTCTAACACGCCCCCACATATCTACGTCACGATGTGGGAAGATTTGCATAACGCTGCCCAAATGTTCACGCAAAGAAAGAAGGCTTAACTTTGATTCTCGCTGTAGTATTGTTGTTGCCGCCACAGCCATGTCGTGAAGGCGCTGTGTGTGTCGTTGTGAAAGCGAAACTACTTTGTTTGGCCTTCCAAAAGAGGACACGACTAGAAATCAGTGGTCAAGTTGTATTTACAACACTGTTCCTGAACAGTTCAACCCAAATATTCAGATGTGTGCAGCACATTTTATGGAGGACTGTTTACTGATCCTGGGAGAGCAACGTTAGACTAAAATGCCGGCAGTTCTGACTCACGTAAGTACGTTTTCAT
>NW_015640468.1:454099-483267 GCF_001515625.1 Sinocyclocheilus rhinocerous
TCAGACCGATGAGCTTTGTAAAAATCGACGCGTTTCAGAAAGGCGGGGCATAAAGGAGAAACAATAATGTAAAGTATGTTGAAAATAATGTGTTTTTTTTTTATTAAACTGCATAAACACATTTCATTACACCAAATACACAAAATAATGTTATTTTTAGCAACGTCATATGACCCCTTTAAAGTGAGCAACATGTCAAAACAACAGAGCTGTACACACCATAAGCACTCAGGGGCGTTTATGGCAATGATCTTTTGGCACTATATCCTCTAACATTTTTTATCTAGAGCCAAACGCTCCGTACGTGTTGCTTCTTTCCCCTGCTAAAGATGTAACGCTCTACACGAGCTGCAGATGTGGTTATTTTAACTACAGTAGCAGAAACATGGTGAGCAGCAAAATAGATTGATACTTTTGTTAAAACACTGCAGAAAACAAGAATGCAGCAAATACAGTCATTTATATCCCTATATGTAATCATCTGATCATGAGATTGAAAGTATATAGCTAAAAAACCCTAGTTTTAAGGATACTTCAATATTTTTACTGGAAAACAAGGAAATAGTGTTGATAATAAATAGGATTTTTGCATTATACATACTGAATTCTTTCAAACTGTCTTTTTGTGGAGTTACACTGAGTGGTGCAAAAATGTATCTGTGCTATTCAGGTGGGCGGTGAGTATCCGATCTGCAGGTGAGCTCAATGTTTTCAGGAATGATGCGCATGGATTGAGGCCAGAGAGATGATTTCTGGTTGTGATGTGGGATGGATGTTTAATTGGTTATAAAATCAGACAAACAGATGAGGTCTAATCGGTTCTCTGATGTTTGTTTCATATTGCACTTGCCCAATCGAATGCTACAAAAAGCTTTTCAAAGTGTGCTTTTACTTCCATATAAAGGGCTATGTGTGACCAAAAGCCTGAGGTGAAAAACCTGACTGCAATAAAAATAAATGTGTAAACAGGATAAATGGAGCAATAGGTTGAGAGAAGGCGAAAGAAAGAGGCACACACAAAAAGAGCATTTTGATAAAGAGAGCAGCCTTCAGCTTCATATATTTAAATCCCAATATCATGCAGCGAAATCGAGAATAATTGAGTTTGGTTCAGAAAAAAAAACACTGCAAATGTGAAAAACAAATAAATAAAAAAGAAGAAACTTGAAGAAAAACAGTGGTGAAAGAAGAAAAGCAGCGAAGACTAATGAGATATAGGAAGAACGGAAGAATGAAAGCATTAAATGCATGAAGCACAGGATGCCTACAGGGAGGAAAAACAGGTGATATGAGAGAATGGGGTGAAGAAACAAAGGCTGGATGTGTGGTTACCAGTTGCGTGGTGCGATGTAAAGCTGCCAGCTAGTTGAGGTTGACCTGTACACTGCAGAAGATCAAACTGAAGACCTTCAGCAACATCCAGCTCACCAGCCTGAAAGAGAGTGTGGTGAGAAATCAGCTGAAAATGATAACATTTCTACGTGCAGATGGATAGTTGACATGACATGTCAAGCAGCAGTGACATTCTGCCCTTCATTTTAAGCGCTTTGTAATTATTTAGTGCAGCTATGCAGCTTTTGTGAACTCATATATATGAAAGGCTATATATTTGATCTTATAATTTTTTGAATTATAAGTCAGAATAATTCAAATGAACTGCAAAAAAGCTTCTGATGATTAAAATGGTGAAAAATACTGGTGACATTGACCATCTGAACATACAAGGTTTCCTTATTTGATTAGTGACCAAGGAATGCATGAGGTGAAATATTTCTCCATTTGACATATCCTTGAATCCTAAAACTTCAATTTCAGGTTTAAATTGGATTTTAAATCTCATATTTTCAATGTGGACTTTTCGACCCTACCAAGGGTTATTTTTTAAACCTAAAGAAATGTGACCATTTTAAATTTCTGTTACACTTTGAATGCTGAACATCATATTATTTAAGTTTACAAAACAAAAGATCCACCTCAAGCATTAAGCAACTCTGGCTGAATGAACTTCAGAAGAATGACCAGGTGATTTGCTTTCAGAATGAGAACTGCATTCAGACCTGAGCAGGCAGGTGGAGATGAAGGTCTGTGTGAGGACCAGAAGTCTGCCTAAGGCCCAATCCCAATTCTACCCCTTAGCCCTTCCCCTTTCCCCTACCCCTCCGTTTCGCGCGTTCACGTGAAGGGGTAGGCGTGTCTCAATTCTCTTTTGGTTAGAGGGGTAGGGGTAGGGGAAGGACCAGACAGCCCTTCAAACGAAGATTTTTCGGGACCACACTTCAAACGAAGGGGTATGAATTATCTCAGCGTAAACCGGCTTCAGCGGCAACATGGCTGCCCGAGAGAACAAAAAGACACAAATGTAAGCATTTTTTGGCATTAATAAAGATTTTAACGAAAAGTAATCATTTGTTTTATGTTGCATTCAATCGTGAGTTCATATTACGGTCATGTTACTCAAAGAAATGTTTGCAAAAAATCGCTAAAGTTTGCTAACGTCATATCATTACAGACTGCACGATAGTGCCACAACATATGTTCATCATGTCTGATCAGGGCGATAACCACCATAGACATTGAGGGGGGCTAGTCCCCCCAATAATTATAAAATATATAGAACGGTAATTACCAATTCTTAGGGGAATATTTTCACCCCTACCCCTTGACACTCTGTTTCAAGGGACAAGGGGAAGGGGTAGGCGGAGGGGTAGGGGAAGGGGTATAAAATAGAATTGGGATTGGGCCTAAATGACCTCTGACCTCAGGCATCACCAGCTCCATCATCTTGGTCTCATCTGGGGAACAAGCTGCCACCAGAGCATGCCTCACTCTGGGTAAAAACACACAGAGTCACAGGACAACAGACCACAGAGTAATCAAAGGGGATATTGTGTGATGGATCATCACATAAACACCCCGCAAACACACCAAAACCACTTATGCCTCCAGAGTGAAAAACACACCAATGCTGTTTGGGGACATAAAAGGTTATTTAAATGTTAGGGCCCAAATTGAGTTAGGTGAATGGACGGAGGGTATGTTAACTGGGTTGAACCAAGGTGAAAAGCAAAGAGAAAAGTTAACATGGCACATGTGGCTTATGGTTGACAGCAAAAATAAAATGAATGCCATTTCAGTAGTGATGGGTCACAATTGGTCAACAGTGCTCTGCTGAACTGTTTTTGAACACAAGAATGCATCTTATGTAATTATTCTCCTCAGAAACGTATTCAATCAAGGTCAGGTGAATCCAGTTCCAGTCTAGTGACCTTATATAGAGCTTCATTAAGATGGATTGAGTTTTCAATAGGGTCCAGCTCTTTTTTAGGTTCCTAGAAAAAGAGCTCTATTACTAAATGTATTTTTAGGGGCTATCAATGGAAAAATGTTCACATATGATATCAAAGATATTTAACGTTATATTACACACTTACTAAATTTGATATTACTTCTATATTTTTCATTTTGCTTTCTGGGTCGGGACAGGTCAGTAATTCTGAGATTATTTCATTTTATTCTACTGACAATTGTTTATTCTATTGCAATTACTATATTCTATTGAGAGCCATCGTTTTTAACAGTATGAAATAAAGACTAAATCAACACAGTTTTGTGAGTTCACAGTGTTTTGTTGTACATTTTAACTTTACTCTAATAATGAATAGAAAAAAGACAAAATTGTCTTCTATTACTTAATTTACTAAAATTACGTACTAAATATCTACAAATAATTTTAATACTTTGCTTTCATTTTAGTGCAACGATTATATAAACGGCTGACTGATTATTTAAACTAACTTTGGACACAACATGTATTTATAACATGTTTGCTATTTTGCATCCCATAGTATAAGATGGTCTTTTGCTGCATTTATATTTTACACTAAACAAAATGAATCATACATTTATATTTGATTGCTGGCATCTATTTGATTTTATTTAAATAATCTTTCTTTTTTATGTATTTATTCAAACTCCTTAGAATCAGCATCTGTCAATTGTGAACATTCTATTTAGTTAGTCAATAGGTATGAAAGCATTATTTATTCTTACTAAGTTGTGATACATATTTATCAGTCATAAATAAAACATTAAGTTTATTAGTTTGTTTTAAAACTGTCATCTAAATGGATGAACATTTTATATGCAATAAAAATACAGCAAAAAAAGTAAAATACAGCAAAAAAAAAAGTCCCTTGCAAAAGGAATCATCATATTTGAGATTCCCTGTTATCTAAAAAAAAAAAAAAAAATAGGTGAATACATCATATTCTCAGCATAATCAGGCTCCAAAATGTTAATTAGCTCAGCCCATGAAAGAGCAGGCTCTGATTCAGGACTATTAATTCAAGTCGAATTAAACGCTTCAGCAGGATCTGCAGCGCTTGGATTCTAAAGTGGGAGGTGATTGAGAAGATAAACTGGGTGCTCACAGAGTCTGTCTCTGTGTGATTTGATGCAGGAGAGACAAATCCCATTTATTTGCTTTAATAAAGTGTTTTCTATGAAGTTAGAAACACTTCTTCATGAGAGTCAACTGCTTTTAAATGCAGGGGTGAATCCCCTAAATTATCATTCTGTTTGTGTGTACAGAATACAGAAGTCAGTCCAGAACTCAAGACGGATGACATGCTAATAATCACAGAAACGTTTTGCATAGAAACATGGATAAATTTAATTATAAGTTTAATTATGCTCACGTTTAGAGAAAACATTGATTATTTATATCAAATTAAGCAAAATTTAATGGAAAAAAACACTAAAGGCAATTTTTGTCACTCCCATAAATGCATAAAACATTTTTTTTTCCTGATGTGTGTATTGTTGGGAGAAACTAAGAGTACATTTTAACTAAGGTTTTCCAGTAACAAGCTACTTTTTCCAACCATCAGCATTGCAGCATGACAACATGCTCCATTGCTGGTTTAATTATGTCATATTACATTTTGTACACTGTTTTAGAGACTATAATCGAACACAATCTCCTGAACTCTCTCAAGTAGCATTAGGAAATCCAATTCATTTTGATGAATCTTAGTTCTATATACATTAAATATAAAGAAATATTTAATAGCTGCTGTTCATCACTGTTTTCTACTCAGTTACAGTTTCATGTTTCTAGTTTTTTTTAGTTGTATTTGTTGTATTGAAGAAATCTGAAGTCTTTTTGGTGAATGAAAAGATTTAAGTAACTGGATGAAACAAAATCCCCATTAGAAATCAATGTATCAGCGATGTCACCTTAAACAGATATCAATATATTGTGATAGATAAACATACCTATTATAATAACTTGTTAGTAGTCATACACTAAAGTCAGAAAATTGTTTTTTGAAAGAAGTGTCTTACCGAGGCTGCATTTATTTGATCAAAATACAGTTAAAACAGTAATAATGTGAAATATTATTACAATTTAAAATAACTGTTTTCTACTTGTATTTTGAAATGTAGTTTATTGATGTAATGCAAAGCTGAATTTTCAGCATCATTACTCCAGTTTCAGTATCACATAATCCTTCAGAAATCATTCTAATATGCTGATCTGCTGCTTAAGAAGCTCAGTTATTATTATTATTAATGTTGAAAACATTGCTGCTTAATATTTTTGTGGAAATTGATTTTTTCAGGATTTCTTTAATGAATTATTTAATGAATAGAAATAGCATTATTTGTAGAATAGCACGTATTTGTTAAATATCGTATGTATTTTAAATATCTTATGCTGTTATATATCTTACTAATACCAAACTTTTGAACGTCAGTGTATAAATAAAGCAATAAAAAACACTGAAGCCTTTCATAGCTTCAACGAAGTTGGTTAGTTTTTTGTTAGTAGCTTGTAGTGAGCCAAGTACTTTTTCAAAACAGTAGTTTGCCTGTAGCTGAACTACTTTAAATGACTAGCTTGTGCTTGGAGAGCTGCAGTTTCAAAGTATCCTCCCAGCACTGGTGTGTGTGTGGCCGATAGGACTCAAAAGTGTACAAAAAGGGTACCCTTTCACAAAAGGGTAGCGGGGTTGTGGAAACCACACTCGATTGTCGGTCTGCGATGTAAAAAATGAAGAGAAAGTTATTCTAGGGCTCTTTATTTTCCGACTGAAGTGCATGTGCCAGGCTTGCGAGTCAGAAACGCAAACAGTAATTACACTCGAGCAGTTTGAAGTCAGAGTTGAGAGATGCATTGTTATTTTAATGGTCCGGATGGGGAGGGCTTGAGTCGAGTGAAGGATGTGCACTTACCCGGTGTGTGTCTCGTTCACACACGTCAGGTTCTGAAAGCCCAGAGGAGAAGTGTTACGCAGTAGCTTCAGACCCTGAGAGTGGCAAAAGGATATTTGATCAAACTTGATGGAGAGCGCGCTAACCAGCCTCCATCACAGTTCAGAGAGCCTGTTCTGCTGTCCTATATAGACTGAGATAATGACACACTTTAGGGAAGCCTTTGCGCGTTCAAAATAGCACCCTATTAGTTCCACTATAAATCATAGCCTGAAAGAAGTTCAAGAATTGTGCAAAATACTTACAAAATAAGATGTTTCTCAAAATATGCTGACATGCAACGCAGTTGCTAAATGATAAAATAAAACGTTTAAAAACGCTAGTTTCTGATTGTTTTGTTTTTACCTCCTTTTATTTGACAGAGATTGAGAAAGTGACAAATTCATTCAGGATAAGTTACATCACAGGTGTAAAACACGATCTCTCTCATATTTAAAATAAGTTATCATTAAAATAAATAAATGCTGGTTGTACAAAGCAAAGCAGACAGAAAAGTGTCTTTTAATCTCAGTGACAGGGTTAGTTTAAGTGTGCTACCGTGCAATTAGTCTTTTCAAGCATCTGTATGAGCTCCCAACAATTCATCACCAAAAAGTGTCTAGAACAGACATTTTTGAGAGGCTGTTAATATAGTTGGAAGTGGAGTAATAATATGTGTTTTTTGTGTGTGCTGCCATTTAGGTCAACCATAACTAACATGATCACAGCCCTCACAGCATCAGCCCTCTTCAAAGCTCTCAAACAAACTAATTACTTCTGGAATTAAGACTAATTTTTAAATAAACTTTCGCAATTTAATAACTTTGGTTTATTTTCTCTTCTGTGTAGCTGTATAGGAATCACTTGAAATTAAAGTTAGTTACTGAAAAGTGAAATCTATCATAGTTTTTCCAGAATAAAATTTAGGTCACTATTTGCTGCAAATGTTCTTTTTTCTTTTTGGAAAGAAACTAATAGTTGCACCACTGTTCAAAAGTTTGGGATCAGAAATTATTATTTTTTTTTATGAAAACGATTAATACTTCAAATAAATGAATTTTTTTTGAACTTTCTATTCATCAAAGAATCCTAAAATCACAAAAGCATAACTGTTTTCAACACTGGTAATAAAAAATGTTTCTTGAGCAGCAAATCGGCATATTAGAATGATTTCTGAAGGATCATGTGACACTGAAGACTGGAGTAATGATGCTGAAAATTCAGTTGTGCATCACAACAATAATTTACACTTTAAAATGTATTAAAACAGAAAACAGTTATTTTAAATTGTAATACTTTTTCCACAAGATTACTGGTTTTACTGGCAGCTTTGGTGAAAAAAAAAACACTTACTGACCCCAAACTCGAACAGTAGTATATATTTCAATATGGCGAGTTAAGACATGCTGCACCAGAATTTAAAACAATAAACTGAAAAAGTATTAATGTTACTGCAGATAAAAAGTTAATTGCAACTATAGATCTCACAATTACAACTTATCTTAAAATGTGACTTAATCTCTTATTTTAAATTTATCTCACTTTTTTTTTTTTTTACTTCGAGGCAGAAACAGGTTTCCATAGAAAAGAGACGAAGATGAATACATCCTGCTAATCATCTCCTTTTGAGCTCCACAGAACGACATGATTGTGAGTACATAACTATTCCTTTCAGGCACTGATTTAATAATGATCTGCGTAAAACTAGGAGGGCAAATGCAGGCATCTCAAAAAGTGGTTGCTACGCCCCTCGTCCTGATCGTTTTATTTGACATAGCTGTTAAATAAAATCCATGCATGCATTTTAAATGACTTTTAATACAAACACCAAATGGCTCAAATATGATTTATCTGGCTGGCAGGCTGGTCTGAGATGGTTGAGATTAATAGATTCGTTCAGGAGGGGTTCGATCCAATAACCCTCTGATTACTGCTCCATTAGCCCTGCTCTCCCAGCTCTCAGCACGATGTGTCCACTGGGATCAGTGCTGCTGGAAACAAGCTTAGTCATCTGCAGTTTTTTAAAAAAAGCTCTGCATAGCACGGGGGGAACTATGCTCTTGAGTGTTCATTATTTTTCTCTCCACTCCTAATCCCTTTTCTCATGCTATTCCTACCGTAAGTAACATGTTACCTTGCGCTCTGAAATCCCTTTGATCGTCCCTCATGATATGGGTTTGTGAAAGCAGTGTCTGAGGTTTTCAGGTGAGCCTAAATCTGTGTACTTCCCCGTCTGCCTCTGGCTGTTTGTCCTTTTATTTTCTTCAAATAATCCTTTCATCCCTATCGTTTTCTCACCAGACTCTCAGGGGTGCACTGGTGACAGCACTGTCCGACTAGCGGCCTGAACCTGCTCAGGAAAGGAGCCGCGCTTTTTAACTTCCTCTTATTTTCACACCCCACGACAGCTACCAAAGGAGAAACAGACACACAGAAATATATAAAAGGATTTGCTGGGACACAAAGAAAGGAATAAACCGAGGATTCAAAACCAGCGTTGGGCGTGATAAAAACGTCAGCACTTTTTCCACATATTTCAAGCTGAGATAAGAAACAATGCTCCAGCCAATAACACAGCTCTTGTTCTCAGCGCCGGGATGCAACATGTTCCAATTTTATCACTTCTTTCATCGCTCCATTTGCTTCACATTTTCCAACATCAAAGCAGGACAGATCAATGTTTGAATGCAAACTGCACAGGGAGGGGAGGAATATGAAGTCTATTCATGAGTGGTTACTACAACAGTATCGCAATTGATGGTAAAATTGAATCGCAATCAGTTTTGGCCTTTGTGACAGAATGGCGTCCCCTGAAAGATTTCTACTGAAGATGACATCAATTTAGATTGATACTAATCATAACATTTTAGCACAGACAGATAAGAGACATGGATGGAGACAGTAGGACTGATTTCTCATCATTCAAATCCATCTCAACAACCGACGCTATTACAAAGTCTCTAATCATCATCTGTGTGGGAAATATCACTTACAGCAATCAATTATTAAATAAGACTGCATAATGGATCGGGGGGCTCCAGCACCTAGGTTCATTCTTTTAATCTCCTTTTCAACGGAAAAAAAATTCTGCTGGTAATGTTTCATTAGCTCGGGCTCACAGACTCCCTGTGTCTGTCTTTGGAGTAATAAAAGCACGAGAATATATAGTGTGATGTCCAGAGGAGCTGCATTAGGCTGTAATGTTTTTTAATTAAAATTCACTACAGCTCATATTTCAGATCAGATGAGAATCGAATGCTTTGGTTTTAGGAGTAAAAGAGAAATAAAATAAAAAAATTAAAAAAACAAATTATGCATAAAACCATTCAAAGTAGCTCACTAAATATTTAAATTAAAAAAGGTTTTGTTTGCACTGCAAACTTGCAAGGATCGTTCAGACTAAGATGCATTAAATATCTAATTTCATTTAGATTTTAAATCATCTATGAATGTGGTTTGGCACGTGCTTGTAAAAATGTGAATTTTCTCTGTTGTGTGACCTGAACAAGGCCTAAATATATAGAGTTCTAAACAGGCACCACAGGGGGTACTTAACCATGTTCTAAGTGGACCTTTTGCCATAGCTCTTGCTAAAGGTGAAGCATATAATTTTTCAAATTAAAAATGTCAAACTACTTTCTGTCTGATGATGCAGGAAATGTACATACATATACAGCATTTTCTATTAATTACCTAGACTCTGGAGGCCTGCCACAACTTCAAAATGCACTGAAAATATTTTCCCTTCATATCTAATCTCTCTAATCTAGTGTTTTGTGCAATTGCTTTGGGAAAGCATCTTTCAATCGAACTAAAATCAAAATTGCAATATGGCTCATTGTGCTTATCAAATTGCAAATGGCTGTGATTTAATTAAATAAGCACATAGTCTAATGCGCTGAAGGATTCAGAGCGATGTGTGGCATGCAAGCAGTTCATGATACAATGTTTTTTATTGTATCATGCTCACAGTAAATGCTGCTAACTCCATCTTTCCGCTCTCCATGTGCTGTGTGTTTAACATGCATTTGGCAACACAATATGTGCCAGTTAAGCTTTATTTTCACATTCTCATAAGATTTTTGTGGACAGATGATTCCAGCTATTAACATAATTATTATTTTCAGAACAGAAACAATTTAGGGCAGGTTCTATGCATTGGTTGTTGACTGGAATTTGAGATGCACTCAACAGTGGAGGCAGATGAATGTGGGCTTGCAGTTGACTGTAAGAAATGGACAGGGCTAGATGAAGTCCTGCATACTTCACCAGAGAGAAATCTGTCGTCCAGCTATGCCATTTTGAATAATAAAAAAGCAAGTGAAGAAATTAATTCCTAAGTATTTTACATTCTTTTTCATTACTATTTTACAATATTTTATTATTCAACAAAGACTTTTTTATTCTGTTCAGTTTGTTTTGATATAAACAAACTGACTGATATAATAATGTTCCTCTTTATTATATAATTATGAAAAGAACTATATTTCATGTTTGGTGGGCTCTGTGCAGAAAATGTTCTCTTCAACCTAATAGACTGAGAAAAAAAGAAAACTGCTCATTGAACCCTTGCTCAGAAAACTAAGTGTATTTCCAAGTAATTCAATAATTTTGTAAAGCCACCATCCGGTTATTACTTCATGGTACAAAGCAACAACTAAATCTAACCTCATTCCTGACCAGGTTAGTACATCTATGTCTTGCGTCAATTATATATTTGTTCACTCGGTTTGCATAGGTGTGGACACATCACAGTAATTAAAATGCTAAAGATAACAAAATGAAGTCATACTTGCCAAGGGCAAAAACAGATCTAGCCGAAAATCGAGACTCCCATCAGTTGCCGTCTGATTTACAAGCTGCCATAAACACTGCGCGTTATTGTTTATATATAAATGTTGCTGTCTATATATTGCTGTCTATAAATTTATATATAAAATGTATACATTTGTATATATATATATATATATATATATATATATATATAAAGATATAACGAGGTCACAAAGTTTCCACATGATTGACTCCTGCCAGATTGTGGGTGTGAGCGCTTTGGCCGTGTGTGTGCATTTATTAACAGAAGCCAGAGTTTCCTAATGCTTACCTGGTGCTGTGCTTTGAATCTGATTATGATAATCACCATCATTACAAACACAGATAACATTTTTCAATCTGATACAGCATCCCTAATGAACCAATCAAAAATAGAATATATTTGAGGTCATTTTCATCAGCGTTTGATGGGACGCAGCTTCTGTGGGAATTTCTCAAAGACATTTTTGACTTTGTTCACTGCATCCAATTTCAGCTTGTTTTTCAAACAATTTGCAAGTGATGAAATCTGATCTTTATGTTCAGACAGTGACATCACCATCTGCAGCGTAACACACTATTAATAAGATTTGAGTTGGATACAGAAATAAGATTTTTTTCTGCCTACCTGAACAAAGCTTTTGTCTTCGTCAATGTTCTTTTCTCATCAAAAAACGAGAATCGGCAAAGACGATGTCACATTCATACATTTCCAGCTCTATTAATAAGATTTGAGTTGGATACAGAAATAAGATTTTTTTTCTGCCTACCTGAACAAAGCTTTTGTCTTCGTCAATGTTCTTTTCTCATCAAAAAACGAGAATCGGCAAAGACGATGTCACATTCATACATTTCCAGCTCTATTACACAGTAGCTCATTATTTGTGTTACGCATCCAACCTGCCCTAGAAAAATAGGACTACTAGATGATCAAAGACCCAATCAAGAACCCTCAAGTGGACTGTCTGAGATAATCTACATATGAGTACTGTTCAGGTGAACTGAAAGTCAGCAGCTCTTAGGGGGTAAACCAACACTGCCGACAACAGCTGGGAGAAGATGGGATGTCGTTTAGACTAATCGTCTGCAGCTGGTCTGAGTTACGAATTCAATTATGTACTAGAAAGTAGGTGGATTTGGAGAGAGATGGGATGAGTGAAAATATGACAGCAAGAGAAGTCCTTGGGCTTTAGATGTATGTACTGTTGACAGATTTTGACTATGTAGCATATACTGTATAATGATCAGGCAATATTGAGAGCTCAAATTCAGGTCAGTACAATTTTCGTTTTGGAAGAAATTAATGCTTTTATGCAGCAAGAATACATTAAATTGATCAAAGTGTCAGAAATTTCAAATAAATACTACTCTTCTTGAAAAAATGTAACACAGAATGTCAACAAAAACATTAAAGGGATAGTTCACCCAGAAATGAAAATTGCCTCCTGAATTACTCACCCTCAAGCCATCCTAGGTGTCTATGACTTGAAATAAATGAGCCAGGACATTTTTTAAAATAATTCTGATTGTATTAGTCTGAAAGCAGAGTCATGTGGCTTGAGGGTGAGTAAATCAGGGGGTAATTTTCTTTTCTTTTTTTTCTTGGGGTGAACTAGCCCTTTAAGCAGCACAACTGTTTTCAAAATTGATAATAATGAGAAATGTTTCTAGAGCAGCAAATCAGCATTTTAGAATGATTTCTGAGGCTTCAGCTTTACTATCACAGGAATAAATTACACTTTAAAATATGCTGAAATAGAAAACAGTTATTTTGTATTGTAATAGTAGTTCACAATATTACTGTTTTTATTGTATTTTTGATCAAATACCATATGTACTGTACAAATACCATAGACACTACAGTACAGATATTACTGGCATGGCCTGAAAAAAAAAGAGAGAGAGGGAACGATTTCCAGATAAATGAAGTACACAAAGATTTCGCTGAATGTAAGTTAAAAGTAACTCAGCCTTAAATTATGTTTAATCTAAACTTTCTGCAATCTTTTTAAACATACATTCTGTTCTAACCCCATATATAACAGCAAGATTTGTCATGTACAATGAAATGTCTTACCGCAGGGCGTTTGGACTGAAAACGGGAAGGATTTTCACTGACTGGGTCCATGATTCTTCTGAATTGCTGCCCTAACATCAGAAGAAATCCTGAAGGAATACAAATTCTAGATTATAAAAATTGCATATCAGGAGGTGTGTTTCAGTAGCTCTAACATGTCAAGTGAAACAAAAACAAACATGATGCAACAAGAGACAATGCACTTTAAATGAGAAATAAATTCAATAAAATAAAATACCTTTTTTGTTATTTTAAGGTTTTATTGAAGCTGATCGGCTGTGGGCACAGTAGGAGCTTCATGAAATGTCTGCTTTGGTGTTCCTCAGGGGGGGAAAAAAGTAACAAAATATGGGTTTGGATTGACAAGGAGAATAAATAATCTTTGATCTGAAAAAGATGAAAGTTTAGCATAAGTTATGCTGTAGTATTGATGACATCTACTGCTGACCAAACATAAAACACAGCAGGAACATTAACTCTGAATTTATGGGGAGTGCAAATTATTTTTATTTACACAGCAGCATTTATTTCATGACAGTGAATCCGGTCCCACTTTATATTAGGTGGCCTTAACGACTATGTACTTACATTTAAATTAATCATTTGGTGCAATGCACTTATTGTGTACATACATGTGTTTATATTGTACTTATATTTTTAAAAATACCTCTATGTAATTACATCTGTAATTAATTTCTGTAATAACATTTATAATTACACTGTTGACCCATCCCTTACGTCTTAACCCACCCTTAAACCTTCCCATACCACCAAATCTCTTCCTAACCTTACCCATATCCCACCTCAATAGCAGCAAAAGTGTTTTGCAATACAATATGAACACAATAAGTATATTGTACTTATTTTTTGATGTAAGTACATAGTAGTTAAGGCCACCTAATATAAAGTGTGACCGTGAATCCTTCTAGAAAATTGAGGGAACACATGTTGGAAGTTTTCAAGCTGTATAAATGCGTGTCTTTCACTGCTTCTGCATTAATACTGAAATCCACTGAGCTTCCTCTCTCCAATAATAACAGCTTGTAGCATAAACAAGACCAGGCCTAAAATCTCATTCTCTAGCACCCTCAAAAAGTTCATTATCCCGATCTCTCTCAAAAGCTGAGTGTGTCCAGGCAGAATATTCTGGCCCTCTCACTGTTCATCAAACTTCGCCCCTGTAGCTAGACATTATTTAATGTCCGGCCATCTCCATCTCTTGATAGTCCCGTTTTCATTTCTCACAGCTCTTCTCCACATCCGCCTCTGGATTACTGAAACAAATACATGCATGTTTAATTTTGTGCATTATGAAATGTGTTAGAAAACATTTCTCAACTCAATGCAACAGGCACCATAACAGGCATGAACACGTCTTTACGGCCAGTATGTTTTCCAAACCTGTATGACTATTATTCTGTGGAACACAAAAGAAGATACTTTTAGAAATGTTTCCAAATAATGGAAGTCACTGGTCACCAAAATGGTTTGGTTCCCAACATTCTTCAAAATATCTTTTGGAACGGCATGAGGGTGAGTAAATTATGACAGATTTTTTTTTTCCTTTTTGGGTGAACTATCCTCCCTTTAAAGTCAGTATGTTCATAGCTAGCAGCCTGAATAATAACAAATCCACTTTAATGGCACAAACATTTGAAAGTAACTAACTATCACCCCAATGAGAACTAAAGTCTGTTACCGCAACAGAAGAGTGTGCATTAAGTATGTTCAAGGGACCTTGCATCTGCATACTAAAGTATGTTTCTGGCCTTGTTTCTATCTCATTATTCAATTTTAATTTAAAGCCAAGCCAAGGGAGGAACAACAATGCCAAAAGCTCTGGCAGAAAATGGAAAGGTTACCTTCAGGTATCTGACTTTAAAAAAAAAATGCACTGATATGTACAAAAAAGTTATGGCTTTTATGCAGTACCTTTTGAACTCAATGACTCGGTAAAACTTTACTTTCATGAATATGGCTTTTTAGTTGTGTTTTTCACATTCCATTTACTTAGTAGCACTCATTTCACTACTAATGAGCACTTTGTATGCAGTGCAAATACATGCATTATTTTGTTTCATGATTCTATATAAGCTGTGTATTCTAGATGCAATGGGCACCATAAGAGGCATAAACACATCTTTACGGCCAGTATGTTTTCCAAACCTGTATGACTATTTTTTCTGTGGAACACAAAAGAAGATACTTTGAGAAATGTTTCCAAACAATGGAAATCACTGGTCACCAAAATGATTTGCTTCCCAACATTCTTCAAAATATCATCTGGAACGGCATGAGGCTGAGTAAATGATGACAGATTTTTTTTTTTGTCCTTTTTGGGTGAACTATCCCTTTAAAGCCAATATGACAAATGACAAAGACTTAACTTTGCCCTCATCCAAAAACATTTGCTTGGGAACAAATAACAATTTATGAGCCCAAAGACTGCCTGGTAGATGTACCTGCAACAAATTACATCTCATGTTTAACAATTACAGAAACATCAGAGCCAGGAATGAATTAATGTGAAATTTGCAGCTGGGCCTGACATTTAAATGACTGATCTGAAGCATTTTGAAAATTATGTGGGTCTTCTCCACCGTTACTGCCATTGCGCAATGCATTCTGGGTAACTTGGTAAGACGTGAACTTTTTTATTTGGAACAGTATCTGGGCAGCGACTGATGACGTTTCACAAGAGTAGACAAGAATGCATATCGAGATCTTCCTGACTCTAAATAAAGCTATATCAACCAAACAACTGTGTTGGATTTAAAGGAATTATTTCTTTGGGCATACTGCTGATTCATCTATCAGGACAGAATGGTTTAAAGGAAAAATCACTGCACATAACTGCTGAGACTTTATTTTAATTGTATAGTTTTCTCACTAATATCCGTCCTGGGGGATATTCTGTCATAATTTATTCATGTTCAAAATCCATTTGACTTTATCCCATGGAACACAAAAGATGAAAAAATTGTCTACATTCTCAGTCACTATTCACCCCCCCCAATTCATACAGATTTGAAAAACATGAGGGTGAGTAAATGATGACAGAATGACATGAGTATCAGTAAACGACGGCATTGACTGTCATGACTAGAAATGAAATAGTTAAAGAGATACAAAAGACTATCATTAATGTGATGGACTGTAATATGATTTTCATCTTAAAAATGGTTTTCATAGACGTGAAAATGTACTGCATGACAATAATAACCCGCGTATTTTGATTTGACCACACAAGAGGCGCGACTCACCAAACCCGCAGCACTCGCAAGATAACGTAAATATATTAGAAAAACATTCAGAGCATGTTGATTACAAAAGCTGTCCGTTTCTTTGACGGACAAAACAAGAGCAGCTCAAGGGTAGGATCTCCTTTAAAGTGTTGTTATCCATTATGCAGATTTATAACTAAGAGAAAAAAAATAACTTCCCAATCACCCACGCACATTTAATAATATTAAAAGGCCTCAGCATTAATATGGAAATAAATCAAGGCTAGATATCAGTCACTGCTTGCTAAGCCCACCATATTCAGCAAAATCAACCTATATTTCACCATGTCCATATTAAAAGCATTAAGCTACAAAATAAAAGCAATATTTTGATCAAGTAAAGAATGACCAACATGTATCACTCACCTGCAGCAATTCAAGTTGCTGTAACTTGTGCAGCTCATCCGTTTATCGCCCCCTACAGGTGAGGACATGAAGATTTACGATTAATCTGCATTCATGTTTGCCATCACAAATTCATATCTACTGTAGCACTACAGGCCAGAAAGGTATATAACTGTCTCCTCATCTAACACCCTCGATTAAACTCGTCAGTTCGTTAGTAGAGACTGAAATGGGTCCGAATTGAAATGGGTAAGAAAAGGGATAGAGAGTTGAGAGAAAATACGATGTGTGTCAGATCCGCGTCATGTTCAACAGCGACAGCTCTTAAAGAAATAGCAGCCAAAGCAACCTAATAACCAGCTGCTGTGATGTCTGTTGTAAGGGAAACAGGTCAATTTAGCTCAAAGGGAATCATTTAAGATTTTAAAGGGAACTCCACCAATAATATGTAAGGGACAGAATCACTGTTTTACGGCTGATCACTGAGACGGCCAGCGATTCAGTGACGTCTGATATCCTACACTGTTAATCAAAGATAAAGAAAAAAAAAAGAGGAAATCAATAACTTTTATAGCTTTAAGTATCCATCTGTATTTAGTTTATAACTTTATTCAATTTCTGTATATTTCTGCTGAGGGGCACAGGTATAGCTAAATATGACTTTTATTATAATGGGTTTTTGTGAAGATTGTTTTAAGTTCACTTAAATTAGAAAAAACTTTAATGTTAGGTGGGATTAATTGCTATTAATCGCGATTAATTTCAGAAAAAATGTGCGAATAATTAGTAAAACATTTTTATCGATTTGACAGCACTATATATTATATTATATATGATCATGCACCACATGGCTGAGTTATGATGAAGAAAAGAGTAGATTAGATTAAATTTGATTTAAAATAATGTGTATTTTTGCCTCAGTTGTTTTTGCTTTTACCAGCATCTGTATTATTTTTCTACCAGTAAGTCTCGGGTCCAACATGACCTTCAGTATTCAGCATTTCTGTTATTCTCTTTTCCCTTTATTTTGACAAGCCCCAAAACTTTCTCCCTCCTGCTGTATTGTCTACTTTTTCATTCTGTTCGGATTTTTTATTTATTTATTTAAGAATTTTTTTTTATTTGTCCTGCCTCTTGTCTTATTTATTTGAACAGGATTTTGCTGGTTCAGATGTCCGCAGGTTAAATAAGTCATCATGTTTGCCTACCTTTCCAAGAAATTGTAAAAAGTTCCCTGTTTGTTCAAAGGACATCTTGAAGCCCAGGGGCCGTATGTATAAAGCCACTCAGAGTAAAATTTTAGTCCTAAGTGTGTCACAATTCTAAGAATGACGTAATTTTACTCTTATTCCTAGACTTAAGAATAAGAGTGATTCATAAAGGTTCCTAAGTGTTAAGATTAGGTCTCAGCTCCTAAATTATTTAAGAGAGCTGGAGATGTCTCCTAACCTAGCTAGGAGTAACAAGATGGCAGCAAAGAGGAGGAGACACACACTTTCCAATGAAGATATGACTATTGGAGTTATATGATGATATGGAGTTAATAAAACGATACAAACTTGATTGACAAGATCAAAAATTATGATAATTTTTTTTTTGTAACTGACAAAGTAAGAAATGTAATAACCTCTTCCACTCAACAAGACCATGCTCTAACTGCAGAAATGAAAGTAGTAATTACATTTTTTTTGGCTGGAAAATTGAAAAAATGCAGCAATGCACCAGTGATGAGACAGTAAGCAGAGTCTTACTTATTGTGGCACTAACCTCACCAAACACAACAGTGGCCAAAAGTGATGTGTGGATTTTTATTTGTTTATTTATTTTTTTATTTTTTTGACCCCACATTTCACTTAAACCATTAAAATACAAAGGACAAAAATTATGGTCGCACAATTTGGCATGTTTCATTGCATTATTATCACAAATAAAACAACTGACTCCAAGCAACTATGCAATATGCTTACAAAATCTTGCACTTTTAAAAAAAAATTTTTTAATTAAGGTTGAAGATGTCAAATTTCCTAGGCCGGACATCATTTTTGTTCACAACTATATGGTCTGCAACTGACCATCAAACCATGCTGCAAAAACAAGCCACTTTTATGAGGATTGTGGGCTTTCCTGGAGTTGTTGGAGCCATTAATGGAACTCATGTTCACATCACTGCTCCAACTGTAAACCAGGAGACATACCAATAGAAAACAATTTCAAAGCATCAGTAATAATTTGTGATAATTTTGCACAGTGCAAAGCATTAAAAAAACATTAAAATATTAAGATATTTCAGTGTCTTAAATGATTTTATTGTAGTTACATTAAATGATTGGTGTTGTGCTGCTGTGACTTCACATGAGCAGGCTCACTATTGGCTGATTGTGTTGACATCATTGTAGTCCACTTAATGGCGTGCTCACACTACAGGATTGAAAGACTAGCCGAATCATTGTGTTGCTCACACTACGCAACAAGATTTCTTCTCATCTGTCGTTGTCTTGTCATAGCTGCGCGCAAACTACACAACACAATGCTAACGAGGTGCACACACTACAAAACATTCAGTGAAGAGGCGTTCCCGACCATCAGCGAAAATATGTTTTCGCACATAAATTCTCATGAGAAATTACAGCGATTACAGGCCATACCTTCAAGCATGGACGATCAACTGGCCCTTCAATTGGTCTGTGTAGTTACTTTATCCAAAAGAAAGAAGAAACCATGACAAAAGAGAACATGGCAGAAACAATGGCTTGGAAGACGAGGACAAAACCCCCGGATCGTGACCAAATCGGTGCTCGTTGCAGTCGCCGAAGCTCGTTAAGTGTGAGCAGGTCAGCAACGTGATCCGAACCTGTCTGGAGCTATCACAGACGCTACGATATTTTCAAACCTGTTTGATATTATCGCCACGTGATCTCGTAATGTGAGCGACACAGTGGTGGAACTAATCCAGCCAATCACAGTTCAGATGGTATAAACACTCTTATCATGCATATTTGTGAACAGACATGAAAAGTCACAAATTAATCAAATCAACTAACTAGAAATCAATTTAACAAATGCATAGACTGTGTGTATATAATACCACGTTTCATTGTACTGTTTATTACCTCCAACTCTTTCTGCAGTACTGACAGTCCTTGTTGTCCACGTCTTCCAAGCCATTGTTTCTGCCATGTTCTCTTTTGTCGTGGTTTCTTCTTTCTTTCAGATAAAATAACTGCACAGACCAATTGAAGGGCCAGTTGATCGTCCATGCTTGAAGGTATGGCCTGTAATCGCTGCAATTTCTCACGAGAATTTATGTGAGAAAACATATTTTCGCTGATGGTCGGGAACGCCTCTTTACTGAATGTTTTGTAGCGTGTGCACCTCGTTAGCGTTGTGTTGTGTAGTATGCGCGCAGCTATGACAAAATGACGACAGATGAGAACAAATTTTGTTGCGTAGTGTGAGCAACACAGTGATTCGGCTAGTCTTTCAATCCTGTAGTATGAGCTTGCCATTACACGGAATGCTGAAATTTATAATCATGAAAAGTATATGAATGGCGGCAATACCGGCGTATTTAAGAAGAATAGTGCAAGCAGCACTACATGCCCACATGAAAACAGCAGCGCAACTGGTGTTAATCATAGCAAAAGCAACATGTCAGATGAATTCCGTGAGCGGAGGACGAGAGCGCCGGAGTTTATGCGGTTAGAAGAAATCTCTAGCATTAATTCTGATCATGGCTTGTCTCAAAAAACGAAAACAGTTTTATGTTCGTCGTGGGAAAAGTCACACTGCAGGACTGTGTGCCAAATCTTCTGACAATGCCAGAATTTCGTCTGAGGTAAAATTTGATCGCAATGGCTATTAATCGGCTGTCGGTGAACATGTCAAACCAGCGATCAAAGACTACAGATTTTAGCCTAGGATTATAGGAATCTTTTAGGATTTTCAAAATTTGTCTCAGACGACCAAATCGTGGCCAAAATCCGTCTGAGCTGGGCTTAAGAATCAGTCGTAGACTTTACTGAAAGTTGCTTTTAACTTCTTTATAAAAGTCTCCTACTCTTAGAAAATTCCTACTTTTTACTAAGAATTTTTTTACACTTAAGTCAAAGCTTAAGACTATTCTTAAGAGCATTTCTGAGAAGTTTTATACATACGGGCCCAGGTCTCCATTTTTATAACCTTTGTTCTGGCTTGGAAAATGTTTGCAAGGTTACCATCCCTTCATCTCACCACAAGCCAACTGGTAATTTCATTATAATACTTTTAAAATGAAATAATTTTGAAAGGTTTTAGAGTATGTTTGATTTCACGTCATAGAGCCGCTCATCCAGAAATCACCATGTCTTTTTCTTCTTTTGATACAGTGCCATCCTTTGGCATAAGATAATGTCACCTGATACATAAAAGGCCAGCTGCCTAGGTAATAAGAGATGCTCGCTGATTGCATTAGCAAACACTGTTTCATTTCAGTCCAAAAGCACAAACTCAATCGTAGTGGATTTATTATAACAGGCAAAACATGAATAAGTTGATATAATAAGGGATTAGACCCAGTGATTTTTCAAAAAGACTTTAAGTGCTAACGATTTCCTGACATAACATAATTGAAATGAAAGGATTTACATGAATCATACAGATTTTAAAAGAATCTTGGCAATTATAAAAACAAAGACACATAACAAAGGGATTACATAACAGCTCATAAAATAATACAGATTTGTCACAAATGAATAATGACAGATTAAAAAAAAACATTTTAAGCAGATGAACGTATTGAAAGTATCGTATTATGCAAAAGAATGGACTCTGAATGTGTTACTAAAATACATCCCTTGTTTGCCTTTCATATTTTTCATGCGTTCATACTCATTTTTTTTCACTCGGACAGCTAAACCAAACCTATATAGCCATTTGCTTTGAATGGTGCTTAAAGAGCAAAAGGCATTTGTGGTTGAAAAGACTAAAGCACTACACAGATACCAATCGACTGAAGAGGCCTCAAAACAGCTGAAGTGTTGTGAGTAACACTGTGTAAGTGTGTCTGTAGCCCACATGTATGTTTATATAGATGCTACTGTCAATTAAAATTCACTGCGAAAGGAAATTGCATGACATCAATGTCAGACATTGTCCAAGAGGTTTATTTTTTGCACAGTGCACATACTTACCTCTTGTGCAGTGTAGGATGTGTTTATTGCACTGTTGTGTGTGTGTGTGTGTGTGCATCATGTAGGTGTAAAAGTGGGTGCTTACAAATGAGATATGACCCTGTCTGTTGAAAATAACAATATGTATTCACTTTTGTCTCTTTTCCCATTTTTTTCCTCCTCACCCTTAGACCTCTTAGTGATTTTTGCTTTTTACGTATAGAAAAGCACTTTGTATTCAGCAGTTGTCCGAACCTCTCCAAAAAAAAACATTCATCATCGCCCACATTCGTAAATATACACTTTCAGGAAAAAATAAATACCTTTTCAGCAATGGTTTTCTCTGCTAGCTTAGGTTTCGGTGCTGTTGACTACTATACCAACATTTTTATTTTTATTATTTAATTATTAATAATATACCATACACAGTTTTTCAGATAGGAAATAAATAGTGAAAAATTTACACACCATTATTCATACTGTATGCAATTCCAACCAAAATTATTTAATACAACCTCAGATATGTCAGGGAAAAACACGGATTCAATTTGCAGTTTCAACTCAAATTTTTTAAAATCTCAAAACACAAAACTCGGCTGGGACTGAAGACCAGAAGCCGTAACTCAGGGCAGAGATTAGAGACAGGAAGAGGGGAACAGTCCAAACGAGCCTCCAGTCACTCCACTAGGCAGAGAGGGGAAGGCGTAGGGAGATCAGCGCACACAGTCCCAGCATCAATGCTGACGCAACGTCAGAGTAGAGAGAGAACAGCACACAGGGTCCCAGCGTCAGTGCTGACGCAACGTCAGAGTGGAGAGGGAACCACGCACAGGGTCCCAGCGTCGGTACGGATGCAACGTCAGGGCAGAGAGTTCCTTGTTGAGTGTGCCGAGAGGGGCAGGAGAGGAGAGGCCGCGAAGCACGGTTCTGGTAATGCCAGGGCAGGGAACAGAAATCTGGTGAAACGAGAGGCAGAGAGCGAGCGGAAGAGAAGAAAAACTGAAAACACTAAACTGTACTTAGAGCCTATGAAAACACGGCAGGACAAAACACAACAAGACTGGTAGTAGGTCACGAACGAAGTGTAGCGTGTTCACACCACAACGGTCAGACACAAGACTACACACGAGGGGAACTTAAAAAGAGGGAGAATTAAGGAATTAACAAGTCACAGGTGTGACGGCAGCTAAAGTAGTTAAAGAATCTTGGCAATTATAAAAACAAAGACACATAACAAAGGGATTACATAACAGCTCATAAAATAATACAGATTTGTCACAAATGAATAATGACAGATTAAAAAAAACCATTTTAAGCAGATGAACGTATTGAAAGTATCGTATTATGCAAAAGAATGGACTCTGAATGTGTTACTAAAGTACATCCCTTGTTTGCCTTTCATATTTTTCATGCGTTCATACTCATTTTTTTTCACTCGGAACGTCAGAGTAGAGAGAGAACAGCACACAGGGTCCCAGCGTCAGTGCTGACGCAACGTCAGAGTGGAGAGGGAACCACGCACAGGGTCCCAGCGTCGGTACGGATGCAACGTCAGGGCAGAGAGTTCCTTGTTGAGTGTGCCAAGAGAGGCCGCGAAGCGCGGTTCTGGTAATGCCAGGGCAGGAACTGGGGAACATAAATCTGGTGAAACGAGAGGCAGAGAGCGAGCGGAAGAGAAGACAGACTGAAAACACTAAACTGTACTTAGAGCCTATGAAAACACGGCAAGACAAAACACAACAAGACTGGTAGAAGGTCACGAACGAAGTGTAGCGTGTTCACACCACAACGGTCAGATACAAGACTACACACGATGGGAACTTAAAAAGAGGGAGAATTAAGGAATTAACAAGTCACAGGTGTGACGTCAGCTAAAGTAGTTAATAAGAGAACGATGGGGAGGGAAACCACGAAGACAATGAGCACATGGAGAACTGTCAAAACAAGGACAAAAACAACCTGCTAATCAGACCGAAGTCATGACAGTACCTCCACCCCCAGGAACGCCACCTGGCGCACTCAGGAGGGGCTCACCTCGTCGCCGACGGAAGTCCTCGAACAGAGTCTGATCCAGAATGTCCCGGCCCGGTTTCCAAATCCTCTCCTCCGGACTGTAACCCTCCCAGTCCACCAGAAACTGGAAACCCAGACCATGGCGTCTAACATCCAGGAGCTTTCTCACAGTGTACACTGGAGTGCCACCCACTATACGAGGGGGCGGGGGTTGGGGAAGAAACAACAGGATTCAGAAGGGAACGAAACACAGGCTTAAACCTGGACACATGAAAGACAGGGTGAACCCGACCAAGCATGTAAGGAAGCTTGAGCCGCACTGCCACTGGACTCAGAACCTTCGTGATGCGATATGGCCCAATGAACCTGGGTGCCAGCTTACGAGAAGGCACCTGGAGAGGCAGGTCCCTGGTGGAAAGCCATACTTTCTGACCACACACACGTACTGAGGAGCAGGAGTCCTGTGACGATCAGCCGCTACTTTGGTCTGTCTGGAAGCCCAGGCCAAGACCTCCTTAGCCCTCCTCCAGGTGCGGTGACACCGATGGACGAAGGCCAAGGCAGACGGGACCGCAGCTTCGGGTTCCTGAGCAGGGAAAAGAGGTGGTTGATAACCCATGGGACATTGAAAGGGAGACATACCTGTGGACGCTACAGGAAGGGGATTGTGGGAATATTCGACCCACGGTAGCTGTTTACTCCAGGAGCTCGGACTATGTGATGCCAGACAGCGGAGAGCTCTCTCGAGATCCTGGTTGGCTCGCTCGGACTGCCCATTGGTCTGAGGGTGAAAACCTGAAGACAGACTCGTAGAGGCCCCGATCTGTCTACAGAACTCTTTCCAAAACCGGGAGACAAATTGTGGTCCTCTATCGGAGACCACATCCACCAGAACATCATGAATCCGGAAGACGTGGTCCACCACCACCTGTGCTGTCTCCTTGGCGGAGGGGAGTTTGGGCAATGGAATGAAATGGGCCGCTTTGGAGAAGCGATCCACCACCGTCAGAATCACGGTGTTGCCTCTCGATGGGGGAAGGCCAGAGACAAAATCAAGGGCCAGGTGTGACCAAGGATGAGAGGGAATGGGCAAAGGCTGCAACAGACCAACAGGAGACTGGTTAGAAGTCTTATTTTGAGCACACACCGAACAAGCCAACACAAACTGCCTGACATCGTGGACCATGGATGGCCACCAAAATCGCTGACGGATGGCGGCCAGCGATCTCCGAACCCCTGGATGACAGGCTACTCTGGATTCGTGACCCCACCGGAGGACCTCAGGACGCAGCGCAGCCGGCACAAACAACCGACCCTCCGGACACCCCCTCGGGACCTCACCCTCCCGCACGGCCTTCCCCACCCGCTGCTCGACATCCCAAGAGAGGGATCCCACCACCACCCCCTTGGGGAGAATGGTGTCAGGAGCCACATCCCTCCCAGGACCCTCGAACAGACGAGAAAGGGCATCAGGCTTAGTGTTCTTGGAACCCGGCCGATACAAGAGGGAGAAGTTAAATCGCCGAAAGAAGAGTGCCCAGCGGGCCTGGCAAGCGTTCAACCTCTTGGCCAAACGGATATATTCCAGGTTCTTATGATCCGTCCAAACCAAGTAGGGCTGCGCTGCTCCCTCCAACCAATGACGCCACTCCCCCAAGCCAGCCTGACTGCCAGCAGCTCCCTGTTTCCTATGTCATAATTTCGTTCTGCAGGGCTCAGGCGGTGAGAGAAAAAGGCACAAGGGTGCACCTTCTCATCTCTAGGGGACCGTTGGGGCAGAACCGCGCCTACCCCGACCTCCGAGGCATCCACCTCAACAATAAACTGCCGTTCAGGATATGGAAGACAAAGAACAGGAGCAGAGATGAAATGGGACTTAAGAACATCAAAGGCCTCCTGAGTCTGAGAATTCCACCTGAACGGTCCCTTGGGTGAGGTGAGTGCCGTTAAGGGTGCAGCAACCAGGCTAAAGTTCCGGATGAATCGCCTATAGAAGTTGGCGAACCCCAAGAACCGCTGCAACGCCTTCCGAGAGTCAGGGGACCTCAGGACGCAGCGCAGCCGGCACAAACAACCGACCCTCCGGACTCCCCCTCGGGACCTCACCCTCCCGCACGGCCTTCCCCACCCGCTGCTCGAAATCCCAAGAGAGGGATCCCACCACCACCCCCTTGGGGAGAATGGTGTCAGGAGCCACATCCCTCCCAGGACCCCCGAACATGCCTTCCGAGAGTCAGGGGTTGGCCACTCGGCTATGGCCCTTACCTTAGCAGGATCAGCTTTGATCCCCTCCGCTGAAATATGCCCCAAGAACGAAACTGACTTGGCGTGGAACACACACTTCTCCGCCTTGACATAAAGCTGGTTCTCCAGCAGCCGTTGTAGCACCTGACGAACGTGTTGAGTGAGTACCTGTAAGGAGGGAGAGATGATGAGAATATCATTGAGATACACAAAGACAAATCTGTTTACTATGTCTCTCAACACATCATTGATCAGGGCCTGGAAGACAGCTAGGGCGTTAGTAAGCCCGAAGGGTAAGACTCGGTATTCAAAGTGTCCTGTAGGGGTATTGACGGCTGTCTTCCACTCATCCCCCTCATGGATACGGACCAAATGATAGGCATTGCGGAGGTCTAACTTCGTAAAGACCTTGGCTCCCTGTAACAATTCAAAAGCAGATGACATCAGAGGCAGAGGATACCTGTTTCTTATGGTGATGTCATTTAGACCCCGATTATCAATGCAAGGACGCAGGGAGCCATTCTTCTTAACGAAGAAGAATCCAGCGCCAGCAGGTGAGGTAGAGGGACAGATAAGGCCAGCATTTAAGGATGTTTTAATATACTTGTCCATGGCCTCTCTTTCAGGACCAGACAGGGAGTACAAACGCCCTTTAGGTGGATAAGTGCCTGGGAGGAGATTGATGGCACAGTTGTACGGCCGGTGAGTAGGTAAGGACGTGGTCTTACTGAAGACCCGGAAAAAATCGTGGTACTCCGCCGGGACTCCGGAGAGATCAGCCGTCTCCACCTGAAACACAGAAGACAAGGAGACAGGAGACAAGGCAGCACCTAAACATGAAGCAAGACAGGACTGATT
Organism: Sinocyclocheilus rhinocerous; assembly: GCF_001515625.1. NCBI lineage: Eukaryota > Metazoa > Chordata > Actinopteri > Cypriniformes > Cyprinidae > Sinocyclocheilus > Sinocyclocheilus rhinocerous. Next base: position 481,135 of record NW_015640468.1, read on the forward strand.
CGAAGATAACACAGTTCCCTGACAAATCCAAGTGAGGGTTGTGCTGCACCAACCACGGGTGCCCCAGGACAACAGGAGCACCCGGGGAGTCAAGGAGGTACAGCTCAATTACCTCACGGTGATTGCCAGAGACCACTAGACTTACTGAAGGGGTGGAGTGGGTGATGGAGGAAAGGAGAAGGCCATTGAGGGAGCGGACAGAGATAGGGGAAGGGAGAGGAATGGCAGGAATGCCCCACTGCGCTGCAACAGAAACGTCCAAGAAATTGCCCTCAGCTCCTGAATCAACAAGAGCTGGACAAGAGTGAATGGTGTCCTCATACTGAACGGAGACAGGGAGCAGGGTACGAGACTTGGGGGACTCGAGACACGGAGAAGCGCCCATCAGGATCCCCTGGCTTACTGATGGGCCCCGGCTTTTAAAGGACACCGGATGGCTCTGTGCTCAGGCTTCCCACAATATAGGCAGAGACCTCGAGCCAGTCGATCCTGCTTCTCCTTGGCTGTGAGACGAAGGCGTCCCACCTGCATGGGCTCCGGGTCGGCTACAGAAGGTGAGGAGGTAAGGGCAGAATTGGAAGCTCCCTCGCCCAATGTCCAGGAGGGTCGAGCAGTCCACCGCTGACGGCGACGCTGAAGACGCCCCTCCACACGCAGTGCCAGTTCCACTAGGGAGTCAAAATCTCGAGGCAGCTCGTGAGTAACAATTTCGTCTTGGATCTCATCATCCAGCCCCTCCCGAAACCTAGCGCGCAAAGCGGCTTCATTCCAGTCGCAGGCGGCCGCCAGTGTTCTAAACTGGATGGAGTAGTCTGTGACTGAGCGACCATCCTGATTCAGCCGTGCCAGCTGGGAGGCTGCCTCGTCACCCTGAGCAGATCGATCAAACAGCTTAATCATTTCGGCTCGGAAATCCTGAAATGTGGCGCAGAATGGGGCACGAGCATCCCACACAGCAGTTGCCCAATCACGGGCCCTCCCTTTCAGGAGGGTGATCACGAATGCCACCTGAGACTCCTCCGTGACGTAACGGCGGGGCTGGAGTGCAAAGACCAAGGAGCACTGGGGCAGGAAGGCCCGGCACAAATTTGGATCTCCGTCATAGGGAGGAGGACTGTTGGTGTGGGGTTCTGGCTCAGCCTGAGGTGGAGGACAGATAACAGAGGCAGCAGATTGGCTGGCCAGGGCCTCCTGCTGGAGTTCTTGCACCCGGACATTGAGTTCAGCTACCTGGGCTGTCAGTAGGTCAACCTCCCTTGAGGTGGCCGTTAACTGGGTGGAATGCTGCCAAGGAGAATGTCCTGTTGTGTCACAGCGGTCCTGACTTGGTCTGCTCCAGCTGAATCCATTTCTGGTCTGACCGTTCTGTCAGGGAAAAACACGGATTCAATTTGCAGGTTCAACTCAAATTTATTTGAATCTCAAAACACAAAACTCGGCTGGGACTGCAGACCAGAAACACGCGGTTCTGGTAATGCCAGGGCAGGAACTGGTGAACAGAAATCTGGTGAAACGAGAGGCAGAGAGCGAGCGGAAGAGAAGACAAACTGAAAACACTAAACTGTATTTAGAGCCTATGAAAACACGGCAGGACAAAACACAACAAGACTGGTAGTAGGTCACGAACGAAGTGTAGCGTGTTCACACCACAACGGTCAGACACAAGACTACACACGAGGGGAACTTAAAAAGAGGGAGAATTAAGGAATTAACAAGTCACAGGTGTGACGGCAGAACTCAAATTTATTTAAATCTCAAAACACAAAACTGGGCTGGGACTGAAGACCAGAAGCCGTAATTCAGGGCAGAGATCAGAGACAGGAAGAGGGGAACATTCCAAAAAAGCCTCCGGTCACTCCACTAGGCAGAGAGGGTAAGGCGTAGGGAGATCAGCGCACACAGTCCCAGCGTCAGTGCTGACGCAACGTCAGAGTAGAGAGAGAACAGCGCACAGAGTCCAAGCGTCGGTACTGATGCAACGTCAGGGCAGAGAGTTCCTTGTTGGGTGCGCCAAGAGGGGCAGGAGAGGAGAGGCCGCGAAACGCGGTTCTGGTAATGCCAGGGCAGGAACTGGTGAACAGAAATCTGGTGAAACGAGAGGGAAAACACTAAAGGAAGAGAAGACAAACTGAA
>NW_015640468.1:483346-487541 GCF_001515625.1 Sinocyclocheilus rhinocerous
AAGACAAACTGAAAACACTAAACTGTACTTAGAGCCTATGAAAACACGGCAGGACAAAACACAACAAGACTGGTAGTAGGTCACGAACGAAGTGTAGCGTGTTCACACCACAACGGTCAGACACAAGACTACACACGAGGGGAACTTAAAAAGAGGGAGAATTAAGGAATTAACAAGTCACAGGTGTGACGGCAGCTAAAGTAGTTAATAAGATAACGATGGGGAGGGAAACCACGAAGACAATGAGCACATGGCGAACTGTCAAAACAAAGACAAAAACAACAACAACCTGCTGATCAGACCGAAGTCAAGACAAGACATACATGTTACATTTCCAGGCCTCTGGCAATCAAAGGCCCCAGGGCTTTAAAGGAATAGTTCAATCAAAAATTTTAATTTTGTCATCATTCACTTACCTTGATGTTGTCCAAAACTATCTGGCTTTATCTATTCTGTAAAATACAAAAGAAGAAATGTCTCAGTATGTTTGTCCATACAGTGGAAGTGAATGGGAACCAAAATGATTTGGTTACCAATGTTCTTCAAAATATCTTCTTTAGTGTTCTGCAGAAGAAAGGAAGTCATACAGGGTTAAAACGACACAAGGCTAAGTAAATGATGACATTTTTTTGGATGAACCCACTTTAAATAGCATCCATCAAGCCCTCTATTTTGTCCAAAATGATCTGTTGCATAAAAAACAAGGAATTAAACACTGCAGATAGCCTAGTGAATAAAATTCCAATAGAGTTTGATGAAATACTCACAGTAAGACCAATAAAAAGGCTAATCTTAAGTCTACTGAGAGCTATAGATGTGTTTCTGACAGTTTAATGAGTGTGGGCTTGTCTTGTAATGAAGACAGAATCACATGCAATTCCTAATACTGAAGAAAATAAGTTTTCTGATCAAATCCAAGTGAGAATGAGAATTGAGTAATGCACTGGCAAACGCAGAGCAGTACCCACACAATCAATGATATGCACGTCTACACGCTACACATCAATAGGTTAAAGCAGTGCTCTTGGCATCCCAGGAAACCCTATTAGTATTGAACAAGTTTCAGCGCAAATGTGGGGGGACAAAAGCATGATAAACAGAGTCTGTGGATGTTTGTGTGAAGATAAGAGTTCCTGACACCACTAATACCTAATCCCGTCTCAACTCATCATTATCCAGTCAACTGTTTCCTATAAGCCACAATTCCTGTGGGCTCTGATGAACCACTTAGAATCGGAAATTGATTAGGATTGGGAATCACTGGTATGGAAGGTGGGTTGCTAATTGTATACCAGTGGTAATTAATGTGGGAAAGTGAGGTTGCGAGAAGCCCTGTAACTGAAGGGGATTGCTAAAGGGACACTCTAAGAGTGATCTAATTACTGCAGATGACATGAGGGGATAATGACCAGCAGGGTAAACTGATTTTACTGCGTGTGTGTGTTTTCAGAGTTCTCAATGTCTCATGGTATATATAATCATGCTGTTAAACAAACTTCCTCTCAGGGTCAAAAAACAGCAGCTTTGTTTTGAAACATGGTCAGTGGTTAATGACGGGTTGAGCGAGTTTCATATGTCAGTGAAAAAAACTTCTCACAAGATTCATTGCCAAAGGATGGATCATTTTCATAAACTTAGTCAAAAATATCAATCATGATAATTATTAATAAAATTGATAAAATAATAATAAATTATTCAAATAAAAATGTTGTGCCCAAAAAATCATGTACACATTTTTTTATGAAAAAGTAAAATAAAATATTAAATTAATAACATTAAATAAATGTAGAATTAACATACACATTTTAACATACACACCCATTTTTGCTAAAAATAAAATTACTGACTTTATAAAATGAAATAAATGTAGGATTTAATTTAATCAAAAATCAAGATAATAATAACTGGAAATTATCAACTTAAAAAAAACAATAAACATGGTAATTAATTCAGTGAAAAAAATGTATAAATACTCAAATTTAATCAAATAAATGTAGTAATCAAATAACATAAATAGACACCGTTTTGATGGATCTGTGACAAATACAAATTTGGTCAAAACTAAAATGAGATGATAATTAAAAACAATGACAATTATGAAAATGATTAAAAATGAAATATTTTATTGTAATAAAATACAATACCATAAAATAACAACATAATTAAATAAATAATTAAATAAGTGGGAACATAAACCTTATGTACACCATTTGATCTTTGAACCATCTTCACTATCATTGATCAGTTCAATCTTATGACATGCAAACTTGTCATGTGTGAGCCAAAGATATTTCCCAAGAAAAAAAAAAGAAGGGAACTATCTGTAGAACCTATAGGCTACACACTCTGTTGACATAAGACCTCATTCTTGAAACACACAGGCGGAATGAATTTCTGTGTAAACTGGTCATAAAAATGTACATAAAATAAATGTGACAACTTACAACTGAATTAATTTTTTAAAAATCACATTTGTTTTGTTTCATCAACTATTTCCTCTAAGTTGCCTGTACGTAGGTTTTTTTTGCCTTGGGAAAGGCCCTTGGCTCACACACAACAGTGCAAGTTTACATCACAAGGCTTGACTGATTGATTCCATTGGTAATGATGAGAAGAGCTTTAAACAATCTCTCTTTATCTCTCACTCTTCCACCAATCTGATGAATACTAATTCCACATCCACATCCATAATTGTTAATGCCTCCTTATCTTTTTGTCATGCCTATTTGATGTATTCATTACACAGAAACACAGTCACAACATGTCACAAGATGCTGCTTCGCAAATTAACAGGACGTCTGTAGTAGCTGCAAATGCTGGTATCAACGAATAGGGGCCTTGTGGAAAAATATCTGTGATACGTAGATTTCAGAAGCAAGAGATTGGTGCATGGAATTTGATTAAGCACGCACACAACTGATTCTCCTTGGGTGATTTCACAACATAAAGGCATTGGAGACTTTCCATTTGTGCATTTTAAATAATCTTAGCCTACTCCTGTCAAATCATCTTCATGTACGACTGCTTCGCTGTCAATTTTTTTGACATTCCTTTTGAAGGATTAATGGTTATAGTTTTAAAAAACAAGCGAACAAATATCTGGACAAGACATGTTTTTGCAACTAATGCGTTTCCTTTTTTTTCACTCTTCCCTAAAAGCTCATCTCTGCAATGTCATGTTGTCCTGTGGGTAGATTTCATTTTTTTTTTTAAATAGCTTTGATTTGTGAACAAAAGTGCATTTGTGAGAGCTTGCAAAAGAGCTTTACACATGAACTGAAATACCTTTGGAAGTCTGTTTCACTGTGGATTTTGTACAGACTTTAACTTCACTGGCAGCCTACTTTATTGAACTTTATCTCATGAATTGATTACATTGCTATTTACTTCCCTCTTACAACTTCTACGAACCTGCTGATCTTCTTCAAGCTCTGATTAAAACACTGGTGTGCTCATGTGAATGCAGAGGTTGAATGGTGACCTTTCGGTCATATAGTATAAGCTGTGCAACACTTGACAATCAGCCATCTATGAGAGGCAGTGTAAAGAAATAGCCTTGCCTTTCTGTCATGCTGTCATGCTGATTGCTAATGTATGCATGTCAGTGATATCACACTCAGCATTTGATAAAGACACATTTCAGCTGAGGTTTTATCAGAACACAGGCACGATAGGAGTCTCGATTTACTTTGAAGTTTTTATCTTACATGCTGGCAGCATAACACTTTATAGTCTAGCGCAGTGGTTCCCAACCTTTTTCAACTCGCGGCCCACACAACCAAACACATATGTTTCCGCGGCCCACTGCAAAAAAATTAACTGACCCCGCTATTTGTTGGGTTAATAACTGACTACTCAGAAGCTAGATTGTTAACTGTCTTTATTGAATGAACTGGCAATGAACAATAAATGCATTCAAAATATCAAATATGGCTTCGCCAGTTGATTGAGTCAGCAGCGACTTACAAAAAAGGAAATCCTCTTGTAATTCTCCGTTATGTACATACCGTACATAAGCAATGAGGTTGGAAAGGTTTGCTATATCGGTCGATTCATCCAACTGTAGGGCATAAAAGGGACTCTATCGAATGTTTTTAACCAACTTCTGAGTTATGTCATCTGCCATTTCATTTATTCTTCTCTCAACTGTATTATCTGAAAGTGAAATCAGATTTAACTGCTTGCGGGACTTTTC